>NW_026879456.1:0-267463 GCF_032173495.1 Musca vetustissima
TATCTTTTGAGTGGTTTTCTTTGGACAGAGGGATATCTTGAGGTATTCTACAGACAGTAAGATCTTCTATGAACAGAAGGTCTGCTAGAGGAATTCTATAGTCATAAGATCCTTTACAGGTCTTCTATTTAAACAACACCTTCTAAACGTCGTTTATCTGCTGAAGATCTTGTGGAACCTTTTCCAGGGATCTTCCATGAACAGATAGCCGTCCAGGGTCAGAATATATTCTTGGTCGTAATCAGACTATAACAAGTTTAGTGTAAACATTTGCATCTTTATGTGCGCTTCCTGTGACGAAAACATCGCAGACTTTCAGGCATCCGCTGCAAACGATTAAAATCAGTCCATTCCACGGTGCTCTCAAGACCTCATTATGTAATTTTTTTACACCCCAATAAAAATAAAAATAATTCGATCGGATCGCATTTTTATACTCTCCATCATGAGATTGACATTAAAGATATTCAAAATTAATGGTGGTTCCTAGGAGAAATCTTATGTTATAAAAGGACCTTGAGCATACCGAAAAAGATAGAATACTGATGTTTTAAATTCGCAAAACACCATATCGGGGATCGATATTGATAATTTTTTGGTAGTGAGATGCAATCAGAATACAAAATTACAGTCAAATATGTTGAAAATGTGTACAAATTCCCTAAAATAGGGAATTTTTGGGGGGTACCGTTATATGGGAGCTACCCTGAAATATGGGTCAATGAGAACCCAACATACCAAATTACAGCCAATTTGGTTAAGAAATGTGTCAAAAATCCCCAAAATACCGAATATTGGACTGTGCCGTAATATGGGGGTTATCTTGAAACTTAGGTCCAATGGGAAACCAAAATACGAATTTTGTTGTTGTCATAAATCGCTAAAATGTCGAATATAGGGCGGTACAGTTATATGGGGACTACCCTGAAACTTGGATCAATATAACTAATTTTTGGTACGGACTTGTGCTATATAATGAGAACCCAAAATACCAAATTACAGCTAAATTGGTTAAGAAACGTATCTAAAATCGCCACAATACCGAATATTGCGGGGTACCGTTGTATGGGGACTACCCTGAAACTAGGATTAGTTTTAGTAGTGAAATTTCACACCCAATGAGAACCCAAAATACGAAATTACAAAACAATTTGTCTGCAAAATTGGGGGGCAATATTTCAGCGGTCAGCGGGTTTCCATGGCGGCACTGTCATTGGGTCGTCGCTCCTAATTTGTGGCGACTTCAGCTGACATGTTTGGACAAGTCATCCAATTTGTTCCCGGACTTTATCGAAGACCTTTTCCAGTTCTTTTTCCTAAGCTTGTTAAGCCATTCCAGCGTTTTTTTTAAGACCTTCCCCTGCTCCTCTAAAGTTGGAAAAATATCAAAATACTTTATATGGATATAGCCTCCCCCCATGGCACCCCCGCGTTTTGAAGAATTTGTCATTAATTGTAGGGTATTTCAATAAATAAAGTCAGCCAGCCAACGAACATAATCGTTGACGTTGGCGTCGTCGTCTTCGTAGTCTTATTCATATTCAGTTCATTCAATTCAGACAACTCGAATAGACACACACACACACACACAAAGCCACCACCAACAACAGCAACAAATAATGAACGATCGTCGAACGAGCGAACGAGGCAAAATAAACTAAACAGCTGCTTCCGGTGCTTGATTGATAGTGAACTGCCTCAGAGTGGTGCTTGCTGGGCTGTTTGTTGTTGTATGGCAGACAGACGGATGGATGGTCGGACGGACGAACAATCGGCAGCAGCAAAGGCAACAGTGGCTCTGGCCACACGAAAAACTAGCCGAATAATAATAGAGAGTAGTTGGTGGCGGTCGTTTGCAGAGCACCAACATACAATGAACATCAGACGCAAACAACGTGTTGTGTGTGTGGTGGCAAGCCTTCCCTGCAGCCATGCATCATTGATGGTGCAAATACCAACGACAACTCCAAACGAAGAAAAAAAAAACGCCAAAAAGTAAAACACCAACTCCAAGTAGAAGCAGAACATATTCGTCAAGAATACCCAACTCCACCTCTTCGTTTCTTGAACGAATCCATTTGTTGGCAACATGTTTGCTGCTGCTGTTGTTGGTGTTGGAATGCATGCAGCAACAACAACACATCGTGCGTAGTACGATCATACTCCTATCGTTGAAATTTTGTGCGTGTGCTCCTCATCATCAGCAGCGGCAGCTCCGCCAAGCGAGTGTGTGTGTGCCCACTTCATGCCATCGACGTTGTTGAATTTATTTTTAGTCCGTGGGGGCCTTCTCAAAAATAGAAGAAACACAAAAATCCAACAAAAACAACAACACCAACTCACTCATTGAATTGAAAAACAAGTGAAGGGAGGCGGAAGCCATCAATGCACCACCACGCACAACAGCAGAGGTGGGCATTCTTTTTTTTAATTTTTGTTGTTGTTGTTCTGGTCTTATTTTAGACTTAACGTGGAGCCCAACAACTCCCAAGGGGGTAGGCAGTAGAAAATACTTTGTTGTTTACTTCGAAAAATTTACAAAACCCAACACCCCATGCATTATGCAGCTGGGGGAAAAAAATACCAAGTTTTAGGGGGGTCTTGACGATTTTTTTCTTGACAAAATAAAAGTGATAAATATAATTTGTTTTTTTTTTTTGTTTGGTAAATTCAGAGGTCATGGCTTCAAGTTGAAGTCTAAATATGGGACCAACATAAACTTAGGAAAATTTAATTTAAGTACTGAATGGCATATCCTTTCATAGTAGCCGCGAGCAAACAAATGGAACGAAAATTTTGAATTTGAGTTCTTGAAAATTAAATGGAATTTTTGAGATTAAAAATATTAAATCAAAATTTTCCAATAGCGTATCTTAATAAGACCAATAGGCGTGGATTTTATAAAGAAATTTCTTAAGACCAATAGGCGTGGATTTTATAAAGAAATTTCTTAAGACCAATAGGCGTGGATTTTATAAAGAAATTTCTTAAGACCAATAGGCGTGGATTTTATAAAGAAATTTCTTAAGACCAATAGGCGTGGATTTTATAAAGAAATTTCTTAAGACCAATAGGCGTGGATTTTATAAAGAAATTTCTTAAGACCAATAGGCGTGGATTTTATAAAGAAATTTCTTAAGACCAATAGGCGTGGATTTTATAAAGAAATTTCTTAAGACCAATAGGCGTGGATTTTATAAAGAAATTTCTTAAGACCAATAGGCGTGGATTTTATAAAGAAATTTCTTAAGACCAATAGGCGTGGATTTTATAAAGAAATTTCTTAAGACCAATAGGCGTGGATTTTATAAAGAAATTTCTTAAGACCAATAGGCGTGGATTTTATAAAGAAATTTCTTAAGACCAATAGGCGTGGATTTTATAAAGAAATTTCTTAAGACCAATAGGCGTGGATTTTATAAAGAAATTTCTTAAGACCAATAGGCGTGGATTTTATAAAGAAATTTCTTAAGACCAATAGGCGTGGATTTTATAAAGAAATTTCTTAAGACCAATAGGCGTGGATTTTATAAAGAAATTTCTTAAGACCAATAGGCGTGGATTTTATAAAGAAATTTCTTAAGACCAATAGGCGTGGATTTTATAAAGAAATTTCTTAAGACCAATAGGCGTGGATTTTATAAAGAAATTTCTTAAGACCAATAGGCGTGGATTTTATAAAGAAATTTCTTAAGACCAATAGGCGTGGATTTTATAAAGAAATTTCTTAAGACCAATAGGCGTGGATTTTATAAAGAAATTTCTTAAGACCAATAGGCGTGGATTTTATAAAGAAATTTCTTAAGACCAATAGGCGTGGATTTTATAAAGAAATTTCTTAAGACCAATAGGCGTGGATTTTATAAAGAAATTTCTTAAGACCAATAGGCGTGGATTTTATAAAGAAATTTCTTAAGACCAATAGGCGTGGATTTTATAAAGAAATTTCTTAAGACCAATAGGCGTGGATTTTATAAAGAAATTTCTTAAGACCAATAGGCGTGGATTTTATAAAGAAATTTCTTAAGACCAATAGGCGTGGATTTTATAAAGAAATTTCTTAAGACCAATAGGCGTGGATTTTATAAAGAAATTTCTTAAGACCAATAGGCGTGGATTTTATAAAGAAATTTCTTAAGACCAATAGGCGTGGATTTTATAAAGAAATTTCTTAAGACCAATAGGCGTGGATTTTATAAAGAAATTTCTTAAGACCAATAGGCGTGGATTTTATAAAGAAATTTCTTAAGACCAATAGGCGTGGATTTTATAAAGAAATTTCTTAAGACCAATAGGCGTGGATTTTATAAAGAAATTTCTTAAGACCAATAGGCGTGGATTTTATAAAGAAATTTCTTAAGACCAATAGGCGTGGATTTTATAAAGAAATTAGTTCTTGAAAATTAAATGGAATTTTTGAGATTAAAAATATAAAATCAAAATTTTCCAATAGCGTATCTTAAACCTACGATCAATAACCGGACACATTTGTACCCTTTCTTGATTAAAACTGCTGTAATTTTTATATGGATCTAATTTAGGTGTTTCCCAACCCCTCTGCAATTTTGGCCATCAGGGCAACTATCATAGCAACTATCATAGCTTTCCTTTGATTAAAACAGCTGATATTTCGTTGAAAACTTGGAAAGTAATATTTAAATCTGTCGTCTGTCTTACCAATGTCTTGCTCATTTTCCCCAGTACAACCCCGAACCTTCTTATGGGTTCTATCTGATTTATTTGCCGTTTCTTCTTGGTTTAGGTTGCAAAACTTACCTGACTTCAGCTGTTTATTCTGTATCGATTGTGACTATAGATCTTGGTAGAAGTCCTATAGCTGAAATACTTTATAGAGGCTTGAGTAACATCCACAGACCTTAATTGAAATACCGATCGTCTAAAATTAGGAGACCTACCTCAAGTCTTAAATATTTTTAAGACCTTTACCAGGTCTGTCTGAATACATTCTTGCAAATTGGATATATCGATTCATGTTTTGACATATCTCCCATATAACGATAGTTTTAATGAAATATTTAGACGCATAAACCACTCCGAAGTAGCTGTAATTTGGTATTCCGAGCTCTTCGAGGTTTTGACGTGGCTCCATATAATGATCCATGTGAAGCTATCGTTGAAGAAAATTTTCCATATAAATCCATGCATTCCTCATATGCAGGTCCTGCTAAATTTTCGGTATTTCGAAGATTTTAGCGGCATTTTCGTAGCACAGTGGCTGTTTTATTTTTTAAATTCTGGGTTCTTCGAGGGTGAACAACGTATTTGCAAAAAAAAAAAAAAGATAGTCAACATCGATGCATATTCGGTCTCGCCCGATTTTTGGTATTTTCCTAACGAAGTGAATGTAATTTGATATTACTGTTTTCAATAAATAGATGTTATGCCTATATATTTATGAAAAAAAAAAATAAATAAATAAATATTCAATATTGGTCCATCTTTTTATATAGCCACCCCCCCCCCCCCCCCTATACCGATCCCTCCCCATGTTCCTTATTTTCAAGGTTTTAGCCCAATATTCCCCTTCGATGTAGATGTAATTTGGTATTTCGGGTTGTTTGAGGGCCATAAACATATAAGCAAACAATTTCCGGTCCCTATTTTATATAGAGGATGTGTAGAGGTATAGCGGTTCCGCACCATTTTCGGTATTTTACAGATTTTAGTCACATTTTCTAAAAGAAGTGACTGTAATTTGGCATTTTTGTATTTTGGAAGATGGCAAACTTATACGCACAAAATGTTCGAATAGGCCCCATATACAGATCCCGCCGCAGTATCGGTATCTCAAAGGTTTTAGTCGAATTTTCTAACTGTAAATTGGAATTCTGGGCCCATGTTTTGAGAAAAACCCTCCATTGAGATGACCACTCCATTTTCGGTATTTTGAACATTTTAGCCGTATTTCCCTATCCGCAGCGGCATTATAATAAGTATTTCTATTCGCAAAATATTGTCGATTTTAATCCATATTTTGGCATACAGGACCTCGCCTATTTTTCGATATTTTGAATGTTCTTGGCTGCATTTTCTAAGTGAAGAAGGGCAAGTGAATAAGAGGATGAGAAACGATAATTGCAAAAAAATATTTTAAAATAGCCTCCATAGCTCTACTTAGCTATAATTTTATCCATATTGGCCCAAGTTTCCGGATAGATCTCTGTAATTTGATATTTTGGGTGAAGCATTTATTCGCAAAATATTGCCGATATTGGTCCATATTTTAATATAATCCATTATACAGGATCCCGTCCCATATTTTGAAGGTTTTTTTGACTACATTTTGAAGAAGGGTTTTAGAGGTTCAAAAATTATATTTTTAAAAAATTGTTTTGATATAGCCTCCATATAAAGGTCCCGATATTTGCAAAATTAGTTTTGTGGTAGCCTCTATATAAAGGTCCCGCTGCAATTTGAAATTAACCATAGTGGTCCTTGTTTCGGGCCCCACCTAATTGTATTTTGGGTTGTTATTCGGTAGAAATTTTCCCTATCAAAAATAATCAATATTGGTCCCTTTTTTTAAGTTAGCACCGATACGCCTTGTCCTCTCCAATGTCGATATTTTGGCGAGTTTGGGAACATATTCCAACCGAATTGCCAGTACGAGGGCAGTTCGGAAAGTTCAACGCGGATAAACAGAAAAAAGTTAAGTGTTTTGGAAACTTCCATATCTGTTATGAACACATGTTAAATATTGTTCGATCTGGCAACGCTTTCATATAGAAACAGGAGTTTAAAAAAGGACGCATTCGCAATTTTTTTTACAATGAAATTACGCATTTCTAATTTTTCCATTGCAAAAAAAAAATGCGGATGCATATTATTTGAACACCTGTTTCATTATGAAGGAGTTGCCAGATCGAAACAAAATTGTACATGTATTCATAACAGAGATGGAAGTTTCCCAAACACTTACCATGTTTCTGTTTATACCGCGCTTTTTGATATTTTGGGTTCGCATTTGTTAGAAAATCTCTCAACCAAAATATACCAATATTGTTCCGCTTTAAAAGGACCTCCCACATCTTAATTTTAACCAAATTGGCTATAATTTTTTATTTTAAATCTTCATTGGATAGAAAATCTTCATCAACATAGACTCATGTTTTGGCGGCAGGTCCCATATAGCGTTGCCCTCTAGTAAACTATCAGCCTTATTCTGGATGTCAATTCCACGTGAATTTACTCGCTCTTCCCCTTCGTCTTATTCTGAACAACATTTTTGTGTGAATTTTTTCGCATTCTCGCTTTCGCCTTATTCTGAATGAAGTTCGAAAGCGAAAAAATCCGCTTTGGGGAAAAATTAGGTATTCTGGATTACAGGGAGTAGGAGAATGAGATGAAATTTTGTGCGAATTTTTTCGCTAATAAATTCAAAGTGAGTTGACTACAAAAACATAAGTAATAAATATTTTTATGAAATATATTAACACAATACTTATTCTATGACGATTTAGAATATTATAAATGATAGTAAGCAAATATTTATCTGGAAAACAGCAAATAAAATGCCTTTGGAAATCCTATTGATAATGATGCATGCTGAACCAAATATTGCCAAGGAATGTATAAAGGTAATAATGAATATTTAAGTCGAGTTTGATGCATTTTGGAGGCGAAAAACATACATTAAGGAGTAGGAGCATAACAGGCCACTTTAAGAATTTGGAGAGATAAAATATCGAAATTAAATAAAAAGGCACACAATTATGTGCCTGTGTTTTACCCATCATAAAAAAATTTTCTTTTATTTGTAATCTATTGTAGTTGTTGTACCAAAATGCATCAAAACAATGAAAAGCTGTTTCACATGTCATATTGTAGGTTGCCATATTTTCAAACTTTAATTAATTTTCTTTTAATTACAAAGCATTTATAAAGCGGATTCTTGATATTTCACATTTATATTGTTATAAAGTTTAAACCACAATAAGAAGTAAAAATTTTTAATAAAATAATCAATAAACAAAATATTGAAAAATAGTACACAATTAAATTACAATGGGGCAACACACATTACAACTTAACTTACAATATGGCAACACACATTACAACTTAAATTATAATATGGCAACACGAATCTTTTTTTCAACCACCATTTCCGAAAACTCGAATCCGCATCTCGCATTTTTTGCGTCTCCCTATTCATTCAGAATAAGGCGAGAATGTGAAAGCGAAAATTTTTGTATGTTCGAGATATCTCCCAGCGAATATCCAGAATAAGGCTGAATATTTTAGGGATTTTGGCCACCTTTTCTAACCAAATTGTTGGGTATAGCCTCTCAAATAAAGGTTCAGCATCTGGTCTCAGTGAATATATATTTTGAGCATTACGAAATGACTGCACTTTGTCATTCCGGGACCTTGTTAGGTAAATAACATCTTTATAGAACATTTTAAAGATCCATTTTAAAAGTCCTTACTTTATTTTCGGTATGTTTTGAAGGTCATAGTCCAATTTACCAATCTGATTGTCTTTATTTTGGCATAGTACCCATATAAAAATCCCAATCTATTATTATCCAACCCAAACGTCAAAAATAATTCCGTTCGGACTTTCTTTATTCTCCCTTTTCCCCAATCGTAAAGGAGAAAAAGTAGGCATCATAAGAAATTTCGATTTGTATTTTTCCTCCCAAAATATCTCAAAAAAAAAAAATTAAGTATGGTTTTTCAAATATAAATCGAAATAGAAATAAATTAATTATTTGTAGGTCGAAGACAAATAAAACCCAATTGCAGCATTTAGTGCCAGTTTTGGAATTACATTTCACGTGGACATTTCACGTGGAATCTATAAAGGGAATTTAAAATACAAAACAGGAACAGGAATTTTTTGGTACTTTTATCCACTTAGGTCAAAGGTGAGCTTCGAAAACAGTCGGTTTTGGAAAAAAAAAACCGTAACGCGGCACTCAACTTGGTAATCGCTGGAAAATGCTGGTTTGCTTATCCGGTAGTATTTTTTGAATCTGTTGGAAAATAGATATCAGATGTTTCAATTATTTTTAACTTTTATGCACTTACAATTATTGTGGCAATTGAAGAGGATTGGCAATTGTCTTCTCTTAATTTAGAAAATCTATTGATTTCATTCTCTTGGGCGTTTACACTTTTATTGTGTTTCAAAACGCATTGAATTCCATATTCGTTACAATCTTCATACTCCGTAATATTACAACATTGAAATGTCAAATGACAGATTCTAACGAGTATGGAATTAGCGCCGACGCCACCTTCCATTATTATTGTTGACTCTCAAACACTCTCTTTTCGTTGGCCTACCAAACAACAGGTAATCTGTCACAATCTCTAAATTTTTCCACTCTTCTATTTTTTTTATCAATAAAGCAACTGCCTTTATTTTAATTTAAATCTAAAAACGTTCGTGTTTTTATTTCTTATTTTTTGCACGCAATTTCGGCGTCAACATTTTGGTCCATTCGAACCGGAGACGAGCTTTTGGAAGCAAAGTTCTATTTGGTTTTTTTTTAGTTTGCATTTTCAGCAGCAAAAAACAACAACACAACATCATCACCATCCCTATACATCATCATCCCTAAACTCATCATAATTATCATCTTCATAAACAAAAACAGGTAGGTCAGTGCAGTGCTTTTATTTTCTTTGTGAGCTCGCAATAAAAAAAAAAACATAAAACAAAAATAATAATAACAACCAAAACATAAACAAATTCGACGGCCTATTTGCAACAAAAAATACAACGGCCGCTTTACAACGTTTTGTCGTTTCGTTTGTCTCTCCGTCTGTCGTATATTAGTCGCGGACGGACTAATCGCGATCAGTGAAAAAAGAAAAAAAAAATTGTTAAAAATTTTCGTATTTAATTTGTGGTTTTATTCTAAAAAGTGAGTGATTAATATTTAATAAATTTTCTATTAAAAGTTTTTAAAAAACAATTGGTGTATTAATTGAAAATATTAAATTATTTTTAAAATAAATATAAATAATTTGAAACACCCCCACTCACTCTAATATTTGGTTGCATTCTATTAGAATAGCAAGAAAAAAATAATAACCAAACGCAAAAATATTTTCGTTTATTTCTTTTTCCACTGATCGACAATACACAATTATATTTACATACCTACGCTGGTTAACGTACGTACGTTGGTTGTCACCATACACAATTATAATTACATTGTTACGTTGGTTGACATACGTACGCTGACGGTCAGCCACTAGCCTATCGTTTAACCATACACACACGCTATACACATACATACCATTTGTTAGGCAGCCGTCGCTCGCCTTGTTGAGTTGTTTTCCTTTGTTTCTTCTTTGTTACGTGTACGCTACACACATCGGGTCGGTCGAGTGTGGTTAGTTAACACGTTTGGTACAAAGTTGAAAATTTTTGTTTATTGAATTAGTAGTGTGTGTATGACTATTTGAAATATAGTTGTGTATAATAATAACGCAATACACCCTACAGTCCGCATTGGTTGAAATTCATATAAATAATAATTTTTCGTATTATTTATATTGAATTTAATTAAAAATAATATAATTTTGATATTATTCACCTTGTTATATATTTATAAAACATTTATTTTCATTTAATTTTTTAAATCGAGTGGAAAATTTATAATTTTTTTAAACCTTTTTCGCAGTTTTGTTGATTTTTATTTAATTTTTCTTGAAAATTAAGCTTTTTCGTGTAGTTTCTTGGCTACAATTTTGATATTATCGTTCGATTTTCGGCATTTATCGATAATTATTTCCTCTATTTTTTGGTTTTTGGTTAACCTTTTGTGGTTTTTGATATATTCTTTGGGAATATTTTGGAAATTTTCGAGATTTTTGGAATTTATTTGTCATTTAAACAATTTTGGTTTGTTTTTTGAACAATTTTTATCGGTTTTCAAATATTATTTCGGATATTTGGATTGTTTTAGCGAATTTGAGCTATATTTCATTTAAAATTGTGGTAAATTCGTCGGAATTTTGAAAACTTGTTGGACATTTTTTGGAATTTTATCCAAATATTGGAAAATTTGGTCGATTTTTTAATTTTTATTTCGATTTTTGGAATTTTCCTTAAGGAAGTTGGTGTTTCTTGGGAATAATTTGGACCGATTGGTTAATAATCGAAACCAGATTGGCATTTTCTCCATAATTCGATTTCTTGATTTAGAAAATCATTACATTTGGACATTTTTCGTAATCCTTTTTGATTGTTGAGCGGTTTTTGCATTTAAGACTCCAATATGTTTACTCCTTTTGATAGTTTTATCAGAGTTTCTGACTCTTTTGTCAAATTTGTTGAATATATCCGGGCAATGAAACCCGAAGATATAAATATTTTTGCTCTGGAAGTCCGTAGCGCCGAACTAGGAAAAGTTTGGAAAGAAACAGAGGATAAGTTCAGATCGTGTATTCTCTATTTGGAAACGTCTGAAGAAACGACTAAAGAAATGCTCGAGTCGGCGGATCGGAAATTTGAGGTAGTGTACCAAAAATATATGGATTGTTTATCGAACTTGAATTGTAAGCTGTCAGAATTAAAGGGCGAACAACAATTGTTGAACTCCTCTCGCAGTAGTTCAGTAGCTTCTCTAACGCAGCATCACTGTGATATTCCTAGGGAAGCGCAGCCATCAGATGTAGCGGTAGGAAAATCGAGGTCTTCTCTCCACACTCGTCAGGAAGTGGATAATTCAGCTACTAGCTCTCCAATATCGCGTATTGAAGATACTAGTACTCCTCAGACCTTTTCTATTCCCCCAAATTTAGACAGTGTACATAGTCTAACATTACCTCCGTGCGATACCGATATTTTCGAAGGAGATTTTCAGTCATGGCCTACATTTAGAGACCTTTTCAGCACGGTTTATATAAATAATACGCGTTTGAGCGATATTGAGCGTCTTTGCCATTTAGTGCGCAAAACCAGTGGAGAAGCTCGGGAAATTGTGTCGAAATTTCCTTTAACGCACCGTAGTTTCGGTCCAGCGTGGAATGCGTTGAAAGACACGTATGATAATCCGCGTTTACTTGTCCACAATCAATTGAAAACCCTGTTTGCTCTGCCGGTACTTCAAATTGAATCCACTTCGGGTCTTAAAATTATCCAAAGAGGTATTAACGGTTGTTTATCAGCGATGTCTATCTATGACATCCCAACAGAAAATTGGGACCCATTTTTAGTGTTCTTGTGTCTTCAACGGCTACCCAAAATTACTCAAACCTTGTGGGAGCAAAGCGTTAGGGACAAAGCAGCTATTTCACTTTGGAAAGATTTAGATAGCTTCCTAACTGAGAGAATTAGAACTCTAATGTGCCTCCATGATATGAGAGGAAGTGAACAGGCACCCAAATCTAACGTAAAAAGGGTCCAAACACATTTGACTAAATCGGATACGTCAAATAATTTTAAGTCGCCCCAAAAAAAGGATTGTATTCTCTGTCCGCAACACGTCCATCAACTTTTTGAATGCCCTCGTTTTAGAAATATGTCGATTTCTAATAGATTCTCGATCGTTAAGCGGCATCGCCTATGTGTCAATTGTTTGCGAAAGGGGCACGAGGTTAAAACTTGTCGAAGTAAGCATCGGTGTTCTCAATGTAGCAGAACACATCACACTTTGTTGCACCGAAACGATTCATCACCAAATAAGTCAAATACTACGGTTTGTTCGGTAAACCGGAGTCCCAATAATTCACCAACTCCCGCACCTGTAAATCCTACTGTCGCATCCACCACATCTCTTGTTTCTCGGCAGGTCTTCCACACTTCCCAAAATAAATCGGTATTACTGGGTACCGCTACAGTAAATATTCTCCATGATGGTGTTTCTTATCCTGCTAGGGCTTTAATAGACCCCGCGTCAGAGTCTTCATTTTTGTCTGAGCGGCTTCAAAAACGTTTGAAACTCCCTGTCTCTACAACTAATGTTAGTATTTCGGGAGTGAATTGTGCAATTTCGGCCAATTCTCGTAAAGTTTGTTCTTTGAAAATTGGGAGTCCTTGTGATCCTACAGTAATGCTAGAAACTAGCGCATTGGTTTTGCCGTCAATTTCGGGTAATCTTCCCTCATTTACAGTTACGTCTGATTTAAGAGCCCAAATGCCAAGTATTCGTCTGGCAGATGCTAATTTGTTTGATTCACGTCCCGTGGATCTTCTTTTAGGTGCAGATTTGTACCCAAAAATATTGTTAGATGGTTGTCGTACTATTGTTGCTGGAAGTTTGTTAGCTCAAAATTCAGTTTTTGGCTGGCTGGTTACTGGACCCATCCCCTCGTCAATGATCCGTACCTTTTCCACTACTATTCGCAGGCAAAATTATAATACACAAACTAGGTCTAAATCAAATCGGCTGGGGCGATCCTCTTGTGGAAGCCAGGTTCGTCGAATGGCTTAAATTTGTGGACACATCTCCCCAAGAAAATGCAATTCAAATTTGTCGTTGTGTTCGGTACACTTCTCAATGTTCGGCGGAATTGCATTGCATTTATAATGCCTCAGTTATGGCATACCCCGGGGTAGTATATAGTCGAATTGAAGTCCTAGTTCAAAATGTGTTCGTGCATTTAGTATCTAGTAATACAAAAGTAGCTCCTATTAAATCATTTTTACTACCTCGTTTGGAACTTTGTGGAGCAGTTTTAGCCTCTTAACTTCGAAAGTTGTTGGAAAAGAGATCGTTGTTAAATTTCGTCATGTTTATTGTGGGACGGATTCTATTATTGTTTTGTCATGGCCAATGGAGTTTGTAGTATCCATGATCTTGTTAATAATTCTCTTAGTCTATTCGAGGTTTACTTCGACTGGAGACACATTGAAATGAGTTCGGTGCATTTTCATTTGTCTTTTCGTAAAAATCATAGATAAATATTCCTCTTTTGTAATAGGCATTCGTGCAATTGCATATTTGTTATGGTTCATATGTCGAGCTTGTGGTCGATACCGTTGTAAATATTTTTACCTCGATAAATAATTATGTTGTTGAAATTTGAGGAGCTTCGACTTCTCCTAATAATCTTCACTTTTCGACTAAGGCTATTATTTGGAAGCGGAATTTGATTTGTCCGCTGCAAACTTCATTGTATCGATTTATTGCTCGTCGAGGTTGTCAACGTCGGATAGTCCTGTTGAATTTGTAGTTATAACACCCGGTCATCTTTTTGATAGAAGCTCCTTTAGTTGCTCCGCTTGATCCTCTTATTTTTGGACAACCGATATCGCTCGTGACTCGGTTTTAGAAAGTCAGTTTTGTATCATTTGAGGAATGAGTGGAAATTTCTGCAAAGGCATGTTCTAAAGGACGAATTAGTCGTGGTTCGGCACGAGAATCTCCCTCCGACCTCGTGGAAGTTAGGTCGTGTAGAAAATGTTTACCCGGGTGTAGATGGACACGTTCGAGTGGTAGATATTCGTACGGCAAACGGCGTTGTAAAGCGGCCTATATCCAAGTTGGTCATTCTGACCGACCAATCGTCGAATGATGAAAATCATTAAAATATTTTTCTTCCCTCTTAGTACCATGGACGCTTCAAATATGTACGCAATCGATCTTATCGCTCAAATCGACAACGTACTAGAGAGGGCCGATGTACCAAAGAAGCGTACCACTTCGGAAGTTTTGGATGAGTTGGTTCGTCCAATAGCAGCGGTGAAAATAACCGAGTCGGAAACCGAATCCGTAACTGCGGGTTCCAGCATGTCCCCGATCGTCGAAGATCAAATATCCAAACCCGTAACTGCGGGTTTCAATTGCGTTCACCCATCAGAATCCGTAACTGCGGGTTCTTCGTCGACAAGTTCGGTATCCAGGCCAGATCCCATAACTGTGGGTGACTCGGTATTTGTTCGATCATCGGAGTCCGTATCTGCGGGCTCCTCGAATTTAAATAGAAATTGTCGCGTTTGTAATCGCCGGCATTCGATTGGTACGTGCCGAGATTTTCTTGCGATGTCCGTTGAGGCTCGCATACATATTATAAACGTAAACCGGGATTGCACACGCTGCCTGGCCAAATGGCATCAAGCCAATGACTGTCATAGTCAAAAAGTGTGTTTGAAGTGTGGAGGTAGACACAACACACTATTACACAAAGATTCGGCGGATAACGGCCATGTAACTAAAATGTCCGTCCGTTCTCGTGAAAACATAAGGTCTCGTCCGTATCGCAGTCCGATGTCAGGTCCGAGATTTAGATCAGATTCAACATCGTCCGCTGATAGTCGATCAATCGCAAATTTTGTTAGTAACTCACTCGGGTCATTACCCTTGCAACAGGTGTCAACATTATCCCCTAGTCTTATCGTAAGACTTCAGCATGTCGGCCCTTCAATTCCAATTCGTGCAGTATTGGATCCTTGTGGTAGGCAAAGCCTAATATGTGCCTCAATGGTGTCTGACCTGAGGCTTCCCACATCCAATTTAGATGGGATCCGGTTCTGTCGCATTTCGGTGACATCAACTTACGATCCATTTCAAACCCTATCGGTCATGGCACGCGTTGCAGACTTACGCCATGTTGTTTCGCCGTTGGAAGCCATCTCTGAACGGAAGAAGGAATCGTTTTTGGTCTACCTCTCGCTGATCCGTGCTTTTTCAGGCCAGGTCGTGTGGCTTTAGTGTTTGGCCCTGAAATGTATGCCAAAATCGTCACCAATCGGGTGCAAGCGATGCCGGGGCTTCCTGTAGCCCACTATACTATGTTTGGTTGGGTACTCTCTGGAGTATGCCACACCTAGTTCTTAGATATTAAATGCTCGTATTTAATTGAAAAAAAAAAAATAAATGAAATTATTATGAATTGCTCACAAAACTGCACTGTCCTACTCTATCTTATTTGTACTTATAAATTAAGTTATATATATTGTATAATTTGGAGTGTTACAACATTAATAATGTTGCAAGGGGGTCGCCAATGTTTAATTTAGAAAATCTATTGATTTCATTCTCTTGGGCGTTTACACTTTTATTGTGTTTCAAAACGCATTGAATTCCATATTCGTTACAATCTTCATACTCCGTAATATTACAACATTGAAATGTCAAATGACAGATTCTAACGAGTATGGAATTAGCGCCGACGCCACCTTCCATTATTATTGTTGACTCTCAAACACTCTCTTTTCGTTGGCCTACCAAACAACAGGTAATCTGTCACAATCTCTAAATTTTTCCACTCTTCTATTTTTTTTATAAATAAAGCAACTGCCTTTATTTTAATTTAAATCTAAAAACGTTCGTGTTTTTATTTCTTTATTTTTTGCACGCAATTTCGGCGTCACAATAATTAATTCAATATTTAATAATAATAATAGGTTATATACACTTGTTGTTTGTATGTATATCGTCTATGTTTATGTATATAAATAAATTTTGTTTTTGTTGTTAAATTTCATTAACCATTTCAACTTGACTTAGATATTGAACAATGTAATAAAAAAAAATAAAAATAATAAAAAACAAAAAATTGAAAAAAAAATTTAAATAAAAACGAAAATTAAAAAAAATGTTAAATAATAAAAACAAAAGAATTGTTATTTTTAAATTAAAAAAAAAAAAAAACGGAATTTGTTGTCACTTAAATGGAAACAATTGAAATTGAAAGGAAAAAAGTACATATTTGAATTTTTTTTTAATTTTTTTTCGTTATTCTATTTTTTTGGTCATTTATAATGCCCAGTTTTTTTTTCCGAAATTTACAGGAAGGGGTTTCGTAATATTTATTTATTTTGTTTTGTTGTTCTCAAGAATTGAAAAAAGCAAAGGAAGTAATTGAAAATCGAAATTCCTTTAGTCTGGTCTCGTTTTTTTATTTTTCCAAAATTTTTGTAACCTAATTTTGAAATATAAAAAACCCGATTTTTTTTTGGAATTTTGAAATTGAACTATTACAAGACGTTTGTTTTTTGTGAGAGTGTGTGTGAATGTTGAGGAGCGTTCTATGGATTTTTTTTATTGTTTTTTGTTAATGTTTTGAATATTTTGTTTTTGTTTTATTTATTTTTTCTCTCTCTTTTGTTTTTTCTTTTTGTTTAATAGTTTAAATAACATTTCTAATTATTAGTAATTATCTGTTTGCAGTCTTTGGTTATTCATTTATTTGTTTATATATTTCTTTTTAATTTTTTTAAATATATATATATATATATATATACTTTCATTTTTTATATATATGTATATGCTGTTTGTGTGTGTTGTTTGTTTATTTATATGTAATCTATATACAGGTGAAATATATTTGAGTGTTTTTTTATATTAATTTTCAGTTTAATTTTTTCTTTTGTTGAATTTTAAATAATTAATTAATTATATATGTACATATATATATTTACTTGTATATACATACACAAATTATTTATATAGTTAAATAATTAGTTTTCAGTATTTTCGTATTTGTTGTTGTTTTTTTTTTTTTTTGTTTCATTCATACATAAAATATCTATATATATTAGCTACATATATAGTATATGGGTTGATTTATTTTTATCTTTTTTTAAATTTTTTTCTGGTGTATATACTATATATCTTGTACATATATATGTAGTATATACATTATATTATTTATATATTTTTGTTTATTTTTTTTATTTTTTAAAGAGTCTGAATTTTGTTTACTATGGTCATATTGGTTATTTACTTTTTTTCTCAAATAAGAATTGGGATGATCTTTGTTGTTGTTGTGGTTTTCTTTCAAATGGAGAGTAGGAAAAATTAAAAGGGATTTTCAATTGTAACGGTGTTTTTAAAAGAAATTCGTTTCAGCTCTTCTATGAAGAAAACAATTCTAATTTCTGTAAAGAATCGTAATGGTGACAAATTACAATTTTTTGAAAATTTTTTCAAAAAAATTTCAATTCATTAAAAAAAATACAATTTTTTCAAATTAAAAACAATTAAAATATTATTTAAAAAAAAAATTTTAAAGTTGATGGATTACAGTTTTTGGAAAATATTAAAAAAAAAAAAATTAAATTATTTAAAAAAACTAATTTTTTTTAATTAAAAAATTAAAATATATTGTAAGGGATATGGATTAAAGTTTTTTTAAAAATATTTTGTCAAAAAAATTCAATTCCTAGAAAAAATTTTATTTTTTCCAAATGAAAAAAAAACTTATTTTGCCATATTTTTTAAAATGTGAAACAATTTTGGTTATAAAATAATTTTTATGTTAATTACTGCATGTATTGGTAAATATTTTTTATTAAACTATTTTAAAAAATGAATTCCAAATGTCCCCACATTTTTGGGGATTTTTGTGGGTGAACACTTTTTTACCCCACTTTGGATATAGGAAATGGAATTCTGTTATTGTAGTAGGCATTTTTTCCATTATTTATAAAACTTGCCACAAAAACCAAAATACCCACAAAGTGGGGACATCGTTCAGGGATTTTGGAAAAATAATAGATTTTTTTTATTTCACAGTAATGATATAGGAAAATGAATTTTTTACTATACTTTTCCACTTTTACAAGAAATTCCCTTTAAAATTTCAAAAAAAGAAAAAAATAATTAGGGGAAAAAGTTTGGGCATTTTTTTTTCCAAATTGCAAAAATCAATGAAATTATTAAAAATAATCAATTTTTTTGCAATAGCCCATTACCATAAACAACTCAAGCCCTTTTATGTAAGAATTTTCTAATTTCAAAAAATATAAAAAAAATAAAAATTCCCCATTTTGGGTATTTTTAATTCCATGGGCATTTTGCTTTTTTGTCACAACTGACTAGTTTTCTGATTAAATACAAATTTTATATGTAATAGTATTAAAAAATAATTTATTTTCTCAAAATGACTTTCGAGAAAATAAATTATTAAAAAAAAATATTTAAAAAATCCCAGTTTCCCCATATTTTGAGAATTTTTTTATTTCCAAGAAAGTTTTTTTTTTTTTTTTTTGAATTGGACTGATAAAATATTGTTAACAATGTTCAATTTCCAAAGTCGTAGTTTGAAAAATTGTTTGAAATTAAATTAAGTTCTAAAAATAAAAAAAAACAAAATTCCCACTTTATGGGATTTTTGTTTTTGTAGGGAAATTTTCATTACTTAATTGATTCCAAAAACCAAATTCATTTAATACAGTATTCTCTTAAAGTCCAGGATATGGAAATTTTTAAATCCATTTATCTTGAAAAAAATCCCATGTTTTCCCCATTTCTGAATTTTGGATTTTTTGAATTGGATTGATAAAATATTGTTAACAATGTTCAATTTCCAAAGTCGTAGTTTGAAACATTTTTTGAAATTAAATTAAGTTCAAAAAATAAAAAAAAAAACAAAAACAAATCCCACTTTATGGGATTTTTGTTTTTCTAAGGAAATTTTCATTATTTTATTAATTCCAAAAACCAAATTCATTTAATACAGTATTCTCTTGAATTCCAGGATTGGGAAAATTTTAAATCTATTAATTTAAAAAAAAAAATCCCATGTTTACCTCACATTTTGTGGATTTTGGATTTGTAGGCAACTTTTTTACAATTTAATTGATGAAAGCTAATCAATAAATATCTGCATTCAATTTCATAGTCTGGAAATTTTTTAAATGATTTTTTGTAAACAATTAAAAAAAATTCAAAATGTGCTCACTTTCTGGAATTTTGATTTTTCTATGGAAAATTCTCATAATGTAATACATCCATTGATTTTTTTTAAAGAGGAAAATTGAGAATTCTAATTATGTATAAAAAATTAATTACATATATATAATTACCCAATTTTCCCCACTGTTTGGAATTTTTAGTTTTTAAGGGGATTTTTTTTTTGGCAAATAATAAATTTTTATTTTAATACAGTTAAAATTTAATCATTTTCGTTATCCATTCTGAAAAAAATCAATTACTTTAAAAACACTTTTAAAAATTACCCAATTTTCCCCACTTTTTGGAATTTTTAGTTTTAAAGGGGATTTCTTGTGGCAAATAATTGATTTTTATTTAAATATAGTTCAAATTGTATCATATTCTTTATCCATTCTGAAAAAAATCAATTGTTTGTATTACTTTTAAAAATCCCCAAAAAAAAATTAACCAAATTTCCCCACTTTTTTGGAATTTTTAGTTTTTGAGGGATTTTTTTGGTAAATAATTAATTTTTATTTCTAGTTAAAATTGATCACTTTCCTTATCCAAAAATCAATTGTTTGTATTAATAATCCCCAAAAATGTTTCACCAGATTTTGTAAATTCAGGTTATAAAGGGAATTTTTTTTCTAAATAATTTGAGAAACTTTTTACTATAAAAATCAGATTCGAATTACTGTCTTTATAATAAGAATATTTTAGAATTTTCTTATTATTAAGAAAAAATCCCCAAAAATGATCCCCACATTTACGGATTTTTGTTGGTTTAGAAATTCCCAAATACTTTTCCCAAACTTTAAAAAGTTTAGTTTTTTGGAAATAATGAAACAATCGCCCATTCGATTAGCAATATCGTAAATTAAGACATTTGAATATTTTTTTTATTATTTTTGAAATCCCCATAAATTTCCCCACCTTTTTGCAAATCTTGGTTTTAAAGGGACATTTTTTAAAGTACTGGTTAATTTCAGTACTTTGACTATAGTAACAAAATGTAAGTTCCTATGTCATTTTTGAAGATTTTCAGCAATGTATATTTCCTATATCCTTTTTGAGGATTTTTTGCAATGTTTACTATTTTAAAAAATCCCCAAAAATTTTCCCACTTTTTCGATATTGTTTTTTATGGAAAATTAAATAAAAAATAATACCGAAATATTAATTATTAAAAATGTGAAGCATAGAAAATATTTTTACTTTTTAGTGGAATTTAAAAATTTTTAATATTTTTAATCCCCAAAATGTTCCCCATTTTTTGGGTATTTTTTTTATGATTTTTTTTTTTTTCAAAATACTGAAAAAATGTCTGCTGTTACAACAGCAGCATTACATTGTCTATATCCATAATTGGGGAAATTTTCATATTTCATTATTAAAAAAAAAATCCAAATATTTCCCCATGTTTGGGTATTTTGGTTTTAGAGTAAAAATTTCTTAAACAAATTAATTTCCTAATTGGATTTTTTTCGTATTTTTGTTATATTCATAAAAAAGCCAAACCACTAAAACCAAAATACGCAAAATATGGAAAAAGTTTGAGAATTTTGTTTTGATAATAAATAAAAATTTCCATTCCACCATTACAATTGAATCCCTTCCTCGATGAGGTGCATTTTCTCTCATAATTTCTTCTCTCCCCTATTTTTTGGATTACCGTTTTTTCCTTCCCTCTAAATTTCTTTGCGTATGTTTTTTTTGTTTCCTCTTTTATTTGGAATACAAAATTTCCCATTGAAGAAAGGAGAGTTAAAATCTGACTCTCTAATAATAATAGGAATAATACCAGTCCCTAATATGGAATTATTGAGATCTTAAAGATCTTTCATTATTTGAGAATCAAATAAAGGCCATGCTCTCCCAAAAAAATATACATACATATGTGTGTATTTTTGTGTGTTTTTTAAATTATACATTTTTATAAATTATTTTTGTTTTTTATATAATTACAAATTTGTTTCTTTTATTTATGTTCTTTTTAAGTGATATTTTCTTCTTCTTCTCTTTCTTTGACATTATTATTTTTGAAATAATAATTATAAAAAAATTAGATATAGAAATAATAATAATAATAAAAACATAAAACATTTATGTAAATGGGTGAGGAGTAGAAAAGGGAGGGCGGGGTAAGGGAATAGGGTTGAGGGTAAGGGTTATGTGAGATTTTACCTAAATACAGTTTATTTTTTTTTCTTTAGTTAGTTTGGTTTATTACTCTTCTTCTTCTTTTGTTATCATTCTTGTGTCTTTAAATATACATATATAAATTTGCTGCTTTTTTATCTTTTCCTTTATCATATAATCCATATTCATCTTCTGCTTCCACAATATTATAAATAATTAAACATTATACATATTTACAAACATAAATGCTTCGATTTTTTTGTTTTTGTTCTTGATGCCTCCTAGGTTGAGTGGGGGGTTTATAGCATGAACCTCGCATAACTCCCTCTTGGGTCATGGGTTATGGTGGTTATTCGATCACTCGACGGTTAGGAAGTGAGTAGTGTAGAGGTGGGAGCACCCACCTTGTAATCTTCCTTGTTTGCTTCATTTCCGGTCAAGTGTTCCCCTTCTATATTCGCTTTCTCTTCTATCTTCAATTGGAATCCACACTTCTCTCTCGCTTACTTGGTGTGAGTGTCGGTGTGTTTTTATTTTAATACTCTGGACTGGAATCAAGTAATCGTTTCTCAGGTGTCAAATCTCCTTTTCTTAGTATTCTATTTGCCGCACTGTTGCACTCGTTGTGATGATGCATCGACGATTTCGAGTTATTCGAGCCATTACCTTGCATGCCTCCTCCTCCTCCCCCGCCGCCATTGCTTAGGACCATAACATTGTTACCATTGTTGCCAATCGATGTTATGGGGAACATACTTGAGGTTGAACCAATCTGTTGGCAACGACAGCCCCTCCGAGCAAAGCGACCGTAGCATTTCTCACATGCCGCCACACAGGCTCGCATCGGCCAATAACACCACAAGCAGGGTAATACCAACGACAATGCTCCCAGCCAGCCCCATCTTTGGGTACGTTTATAGGGTCCACACGAACAGGGATTATCCACACAGGGTGTGCCCGAACCATCATCGCAATCCATATCATTGTCCCGCGCACAGTGATAGAACAACGCCTTGGCACAGCACAGACACGATGCATAGTCGATGATGGACTCAGCACTGCACAAACACGTCTTGTTACACACCCACGTCTGGGGCAGCGGCCTGGGACTCTGACACTGTTCACAGCGACAGCGTTCACAACGCGGGCAGGTAATGGGATTCAGTGACGAGGGACCCTCGCTGCCACCAATCACCATGGGACCGGTTAGCGGACTGGCACCATTCACCGCCGATATCATGCCCTGCGATGTGGGTATACCGGTGGCTATGTTGTGCATATCCAGCAGTTCATCGAGGGCCGGCAGCTCCTTGGCGAATTTACAGGAATTTGCATTGCTTGACAAGGCGGGTTGTTTGGTGATCGGTTGATTGATGGGTTGCAGGCCCGTTAAGCCAAAGCCGCCCCTCGCATCCGCTGGACTGGGCGATAATTTGCCCGTCACCGAAGACGACGACGTTGTGGTTGAGCCCTTGTGGGGCTGCTGATGGTGGTGGTGCTGTGAATGTAAAATGCCATCCGTGCCATCGAGGCCCAAGGGCAGTGCTGATGTCGCTGAGCCAGCAGCTGAGGTCGCATGCCTTTGGGTTTGCTGTTGATGATGGTGGTGGTGGACTTGGTGCTGCTGCTGCTGGCGCAATTCGCGTTGCGGCAGCAACAGCAGGTGATGCGTTGTGGTCTGACCATTGTCATGCTCGCCGGCCGGATGTTGGATACGCGTTGCATTCTGCAGCTGTTGGGCCGTACGCAACGGCGTGTCCACATACTCATTGCCGAGTCGTTCGGACTCGGGTCTAGGCTGCGCCAGTGTGACGGTAGATGATGACACCTGCTCTGTAGTATGGAAATGATTAAGGAAATTGTTGTTGAGGTGGTGGTGATTGCCACTAATTGCCGTTAGCAGCGGCACTGCTGCCGAATTGCCCAATACCGGGGAGGTGGCCACGGGCGTTGGCGGCGGTGGTGGTCGACGCCGTGTAAAACTGTTCGCTGCTATAATACCGTTGTTCGTCGTCGCCGTTGACGCCGTTGACGAGACACCACCCACAGAGGTTGTTGATGTATTGGTGGTCGTTGAATTGGAGCTAATTTGGCTACCGTTGCGACTCAAATTGCTGGGTCTTTGGGGTAAATAGGTTAAATGATGGATTTGATAATCGTCGGCTAGGCCTGCTGTGGATGCGATTGCGGATGATGCTGTTGCTACTGCTGCTGATGAGGGTTGCTGGGTTATGACATCAATGTTGCCAATGTGATTGTTGTTGCAATTGACACGATTGTAGCGAATGGGGGGACAGCCAGCAATTACCAAAGCGGAAGTGCCGGATGATGCTGCCGCTACCGCTGCTGATGATGATATGGGAATTGTTGACGACGACAATGTTTGGTTAATACTAATTTGTTGTTGTTGTTGTTGCTGCTGTTGTTGTTGTGCTTGTTGCTGTTGAATCAAGTTATTATTTCGACTTAAATCCGTTTGATGATTTGTACATTGAGGTGTGGTATTCGAAACTTCCGTTTGTCTAACTGTTGTTGTTGCTACTGCTGACTGCTGATTCATCATCTCTGGCTCGGGAGCACGAGGACGATGGATTTTTGGTAACAATTTAGGGGGCCGAGGAGGCGCCAAGGGATCGCCGCCATTTCTGCGATCCATGTAGCGTTCAACTACTCTGTTTTAAGACCTCAATCCCCTCGAAACTTTTGCCGGGGACCATCAGTTTCCCTCATTCTCCTTGGGCACACTGGTACGCCTACCCACACACAGCCAATGCGGTGTAGGGTTATAGTAATTTGTAGTTTTTTTTCTTTGTAAGGTGTGCAAAAGTCTCTTGTTTTTCGCTTAGACGGGTAATGAAATTGAGAAGGTTGTGTTCGGTCCAAATTATTGAAATTCCAAAATGTTTGCTTTCTGCAAAGAAAAGAGAGAAGCGAAATATTAATTATCATATTCTTTAACATATTAAGCAATATAAATTTTAATAAAAAAACTTTGAAGAATAGCTTGGAAATTTATGAGTTCACAATAAATGGCTTTTGTGGTGGCGCCCAACATTTTTTTTGTTTTTGAATTGGATAGAGTTGTGTGTTGTGTTAAGGGGTTTCGTTTCATTGGCCTCAGGGCTATAATATTTCAATAATTAATAATTATTAATATAATCCTCCTTTTAGAAGAACAAAAAAGAAACAAAATTCTAAGGTTGAGGAAATTAATTCAGTTTGTACGACTTTCTTCTATGGATCATCAATATCATTTGCATATAGTTTTTTAATTAAATTTGGTTTTTTCGAATTTATACTGAGATCCGACATCTCTATATATATATATATATAAACAAATAAATAATACTACAAAGGCCAATCACAAGAAGACACTGACTTGTCTGTCATCTAACTTAACGTCATCAATGGCTGTTTGAGTAAAATTTTCTGTGTTTTTTTTTTGTTCGATTCAATACTCTAAAGTGTCAGTCACTTTGTTGGCTAAGCATATACATATGTATGTATATATCATGAACGAGAAACGCTGAAATTTTTTTATTAATGAAATAAGAACAAGAATAAACAAAAAAAAAAAAAGTTTTGCGATCACTTGTTTGGCTGTTTTCATTGAAATCTCTTGAATGGGCGAACAGCTATAGATCGCGTCAAGGCTAGCACGTTAGCCTACAGTCTATTGAAATTCGAATTCTCTGTTTTTTTTTTTCTTATTTTGAAAAAAGATTAACAACACGATGTATAATTTTGTAAATAAAATTCATAAAATAAATTTTAAATATTTTATAAAAAATTAAACTAATAGAATTCTATTTTTTTTATTTTAGGTGAGAAAACATTGGATAATCTTCACATCAAAAATGTATCCCCCAACGGACTAGGTATACTATGGAGAAATCTGAAACCAATATATTAAACGGGATGTCTTTTTTTAATTTTAGATGGAAAAACGTTTGAACTGGAATACCTTAAAAAAACCTCTGAACTGCTGGATATATTGGGCTAAATTGAAATATATTTTGACATATTTGCATTTAAAGTTATACAGAAATCACATCGTAGCCTGAGAGAGGAATCTATAGAAATCTAAAGAAAAATCCTTCCTGAATTAATTTTCATATCGTTCTACCTGAAGATCGTCTTGGCATATTTGCATTTAAAGTTATAAGGAAACGTGTGCAACCTATGAAGCAGCTTTGTGAAACAGTTATGCTCCTGAAGATTCTTAGATATTGAATAGACAGTTTAACCCTTTGTTCATATCCTATTTAGGATAGTTGCATTAAATCTGTGAACAGAAAATTGTTATACGATTACGGAAAAAAATCGGGACTCAAGGGGTTAAAACATGTGTAAAATAAGGATTAATAGTCTTTATTTCGAACAAATAATTCCACTAGGGCAGAAGTAATATTATTCCATAAAGTTGACACCTCCGCAGAAAATCAGGATTAAGTAAGTAAAAAATAGGTAAAATATTGTTTGTATTTATTTTTAGTTCATTCCCAGGTGATATTTTTAGAGGATATAGAGGTATACATATTTGCGTTTAAAAATGATATATTAAATTGTAAGTTTAAGAAGTGTTATGGGCGGAATTTTCTCCAAAAGAAAAACAAGAATTATAAGACCTACACCTCTTTTATAAGAAGACCTCCAATTCTTTTATATAAAGACCTCCAGCTAGGGATAAGTAAATCGACTTTCGACTAATCCTAAAAGTCTCGACTTTTTCTATAGAAAATCGTAAAATCGACTTTTCAAGATCGCCTTTCGATTTTCTTCATAAATATTTGGTTTTTCATCACAAAGCTCAAATTGACCAAAAATTCCACTTTCCGAACTTTACTTTATCTGTTCACAATAATTCATATAAAAAATCAAATTTTTAGTCGATTTTACAGAAGTCAGTAAAAGTCGAAAATCGATTTTTAACATTTTTGACAATATCGAAAGATCAAAAAGTCGACTTTTTAGTCAAAGGCAAAAATCGAAAAGTCTAAAAATCGACTTTTTGGTCAGAGGCAAAATCGAAAAGTCTTAAAGTCGACGTTTGCGTTCCACTGCGTGTCCCTACCTCCAGCTCTTCTATAAAAAATCTACAGCTCTTCTATAAGAATACCTCCAGCTCTTCAAGTCCTCCAGCTCCAGCTGTTTTAAAATTTTAAAACCACAAGACCTCATCAATTCTCTTAGCGTTTTGCTTTACTAAACACAAAGAACCTTTCTTCCCCAACTTTGTTAGCTCCACAAGGCCAAGCCTAGGTACTACTAGAAAAATACTCGGTTTCTCAAAACTATGTAGAAGTTCGTGTGGTGACCTGATATGTAATTTTGCATAATAATTCCACTGTTATGCATCTTCACTTTATGAAGAATCAAAATTTGTTTTTAATCCATTTCGATAAATCCGTTTTTGTTCCTTTGAATAAACTTCCTTGGATTCCAAACAAAATATTTTTCACAGGTTGTAAATCATATTTTTCTTATTTTTTATTAATCACACCGAACATTATTTTACAGTTTTTATTTTGGTTTTCACAATTCATTGTAGTTTTTAAGGCTTTCTGTTGAAACATTTCTAATAAAAAATTGGGTTTTCTGCTCACATTTTTTTTCAAGTGAAAATTATATTTAAATAATTTTTTTTGTCAAAAGTATGAGATTTTTTTATTAATTTCTCTTGGATATATAAAAATTCCAAAGAAATAGTTCTTTATTCAGTCCCTACCAGCCATACTTTTTTTCAATTGAAAAATTTGTTCCTAGTTTTTATTTGTTTTTATTTTATTTTACATTTTTTTATTTTTTTAATATATTATTTTTTTATTCTTAGAAGGTTGAATTTTTATGTTTTATAAACTCTTTAATTTTTGTTTATTTTTTTTTCCTTATTCAGTCTAGTTTTAATTATTATTATTTTTTTTACAATTTTTTTTAATATTTTTTTTTTAATTTTTAAAAGGTTGAATTTTTAAGTTTTATAAATTTTTTTAATTTTTGTTTATTTTTTTTCATAATTGTCAGGCTTAATCAAGGTTTTTTTAACGATTTTTGAATTATTTTTATCCTCCTCTCTAATCCAAGTCGATCATTTATTATTGAAATTTATCCATTTTGTTCGATTTTAAACACTTGTCACATTATGTTCTATAGAATTTCATTAAACACTTTTAATACTTCGAAGAGGAGAATAATATTTCCGTTTTTTTGGTTTTTTATACCTTTTCAAAAATAAATCCTTTTTTTCTTTGATTTACAATCATTTGTTTGCCACTTGTCACATTTAATTTGCGTTAGATTATGAGATTTCCTCTTAACACGGTACTACTTTTTGATTTAATCTCCCTCTCTCACACCACACGCATTCAAATAGAGTAGAGTACTCATTGTTGTATTTACTTACAATGCAGATGAATTGTCGAAAAGTAATCGATTAAAAATTGTTGCTGTTGTGATTTTTCGCGTTATTTATGTTTCTAAAATTTGATCAATGGATTTTTTTTTAAGAATTCTCTGCTTCTTATTCTTCTTCTTGTTGTTGAACAAAAATATTAAACTTTGAAAAAGAAAAAAACAACACCCGAAGCCGAATAAAATTGTAATAGAAAACGAAATAAAACGTAACGAGAAAAGAAACTACTAAATGAACGGACGAACGAACAGCAGCTGATGTTGATGCGTTGTGTGTGTTGCGTTGCGTTGGATGTTGTCTCCACTGCAGGTGTTTAGGTGTTTTACTAAGTCGTTGTGTGTCGTGTAGAAAAAAACGAGGCTCATTTTCATAGTTTCATTACAGCGCCGCTGGCAGAGGCAGAGGCGATGGCAGCAGAAGAGAGCCAACATAGCCAGCCACAGAGTTGTTGAATTGGTTGAGAGAGAGTATGTGCGGCATTACCCTGAAGGAAATGTGGGGTGTTGTATCGCCTTTGTCTACGTGTGTGTGTTCCATATTTGGTGTGTGACATATCATGTAATAAGAAGAAGCATTTGTTATGTTAACAACCAACTGAGCATGGTTGCTTCTTCTTTTTTTCTTTAATTATAAATATGTTGGCGGCAATAGACAGATATTTTGTTAAAAACGCGAGTTTAAAGTTATTAATGGTAATAATTAAATTAATTAATTAATTGGTGAAAAATTTTTGAGCAAAAGAAATTATAAAAAATTTACAAGTGACATATGTGACCTTTAGTCTATATATACAAACTATTGACTTACTCTGACCGTGTCCACATATGCGACGCTGTGTCTATATCTAAAAACTACTGACTTACTACTGACCAAGTCACTAGTTCATTTCCAATGACAAGCACATGTTAAATGTCAATAGTAAAATGCATTGTGTTGGGTATAGTCGGTCAACAGTATTGGTGACGATGTCAATAGTAAGTCAATACTGATTTACTGTAGACATTTCCTACAGGGTAGTTAATGAGCGAGTGCGTGCGTGTGTGTGTTTTGTTGGTGTGTGACTGTTGTATGTTTGCTCTATTCTGCTGTTTCTTCTTCTTCTTATAGAGCTTCCTTTTATTGTTATCATTAGCATTGTTGTTGTTGTTGTTCTTGGATTTTCTTTACTTTTATGTGAAAGTCTGATGTTCAACCATAGATACATATGGATGGCTGGCTGGTTGACTAGCTGTTTGGTTTGTTTGTTGGCTCATTCATTTACACACACACACGGGCGTACACACAGCCAGCCAAGTGGCACACGGATACAAAACACGTTAAGTATGCTGGGTATTGTAGGTTGTTGGCCGCCGACGTTAACGTTGCAGCCGTATGTCCGTCCGTCCGTCCATCTATGTCTATTCATACGTTTGTTGTCGTCGTCGTCGTCGTTCGTTCGTTGTCTTTTCAAATGAAATAGAAATGCTCTTGAGATACTTGCTTGCTTGCCATTCATATGAATGGCGAGCTAGCTTGTATGTAAGTAAGTATCTATGTGTGCGTGTGTGTGTGGGTATGTGCTTATATTTGGATTTCAAGTGTCTGCATGGGTGTATTTTTTTATATCTACAAAAGATATAAATGTACATCCATATAAGCATGGGTGTGTGTCCGTCTGTCTGTCTGCTGTGTGCCTCGCTGTGTGTTTGTATGGTTGTGTGCTGTGCTGTGTGGATGAATGAGTATACTATTTTATATTGTTGTTGTTGTTGCTGCTGTTGTTATTTTTTATTTGATTTTGAGTGCCGGATATGACGTCAATAAGTGGGCGTATTGTGTTAATTATTTATTTCTTTTTTGGGTTTATTCATAATGCTGCTGTTGTTGTTGCTGTTGGTTTTGTTGCTGACGCTAGGGACCAGCAACTAAACCGTGTGGTAATTTTCTCTCTCCTACGTGTGTTTGTGTGTTTTCCAATTTTATTTTTTTTTGTATTGGTGAATTCCAAACATTTTTAATTTTAGTACACAACAACATGCAGTGTTGTTGTTGTTGTCACTACCACCACCACCACCAACCATCATCATCGACAACAACACGGGCACTTAATTCAAAACTCTTTTTGAATGGTCGATCCACTAGAGGACCGGAAGATATAAACACACATGTTTACACACACAGACAGACAGAGAAATTTATTTGCAGCACCAGCAATAAACAAATAAAAACAAATTCCCAACAATTGATCTCATGTACCCAAAACAACGAAGAACAAAATTAAAAAAAAAATTATAATAATAAAAATAATTTCTATATACCGGAAAAATCCAGTTAAACATTTTTGAAAATCACAATTTTTCATAAAACCGCAACAAAAACAAAACATATTGCAATAAATATAAAGAAGAGAGATAGAGGCAATCAAAGATTTGTCTCACAGGGAAATAGCAACAGTTAGCAGTAAAACCTTAACCCAGACACCGGGCCCAGAGCTTATCGCCAAACAGCGGAAGTTTATCGACAACAAGTAAACAGGGAAGGCGGCATAGGCAATTTTTTTAAAAAAATACCAAAAATAAGAATTAAAAAAAAAGAAACAACAACAACTCTTAATTATGGTAAACGAATTACCCCATCTCAAGTGAAGAGGAAGACAAGAAGTGAAAAAAAAAAATTAAAGACCCTGGGGGTCATCTCTAAACTTAGTAATCGACATTTGCTACTTTGTGTATCTGTGCCATTTTGTCGTCATCATCATCACCACAATCAGCCAGCCAGGCAGTCCGTCATTCATTCAGCCAGCCAGCTAGTCAGCCAAGCAAACCAACTCGTTTGCTGCTTGTCATTCATCATTCACTCAATTGATAATTGAAACAATTTATGCGTCCGCCGCTATTCATTATTTTTATTATTGTTGCATGCTGAATGAATATTTCTGTCATTGTTGTTGTTGCTACTGCTGCCGCTGTCGTTGTGAATGAAGATCACTGTGACACCGGGTAACCTTAAATTTATTTTTGCAAAAAAAAAAAAAAAAAAAAAAAATGCCGCTTTATACGTACACACAGCTATGAATTAGTGGCGATTATAAAAAAAAACATAAGAATTTAAATTGAAAATATTTTTAGAATAATTTGAGAGAAAAATAAAATTTATTTTTTTTTTCTCATTTGGGGAAAATTTGAATTTCATGTTAGAAGCAATGTTTTAGTGTATTTTTAATTCTTTTAATACCCCAAATTTTAATGTTTTTATTAAGAAAAATATATATCTTCAATAATAATTTGTATTTATACCCTACACAACTATGTTGTCAGGCTATTATAGCTTTGTGCAGCCCCAAGAGTTTGTAAAATAAACATTTGATGTTAGACCCACCTTTAAGTTTTTTTATTAATAATGATATGCCCATTCAAATGTGTGTCCGTCCGTCTGTCCATTATAATTTGTAAACACGATACAGGCCAAAGTTATGGACCAATCTTCACGAAATTTTGCATGTAGGATGGATTCGGCCCAATGAAGATTGGTAAAGATCGGTTAAAATTTAGGGAGTGAAATGGGCCAAATACTTAATTTTTGTCGGTTTTCTGGTCGCTCCACAGGTCGCAATTATGGCCCAAACATCACAAGTTTTTACATGGACAAGGGGATCGGGTCAAAGAATAAGCATGTCGGATCAAATGGAACCTGACTTTTGTGTGAAAAATTACAAAATTTGTATTCTATAGCGTATGTATTTACTCCTGAAAGGCGTAGAGCCGAGAAGTTGATAGTATATCCAAGAGGAGTAGTTGACCTTTAAATTGATACCAATTGTATTGTTGTATGAACTCGGATGTGGGAGATACACTTAAATATTTACAGGTACTTATGTATGCAGATATTATTTAGCAACCCATTTTCACACTAGAGGGCGAAATTGTAGCGCTGAACACTTTGAAATATTCCATGAGGAATATGTTATGATCAATGATCCCACCTATAATTTTCGGCGATAATCAGATAATAATTTTGGGATGAAGTCTACCGAAAAATTAATTTTTTTGTGTTTTTTCGTGTCGATCGATAGGCCATAAATGAAAGTCGAACATCACATCCAACCCACGGCTGTGAAGAGCTGTACTGAAGATTAGTAATATTTGTTGACATAGAATATGGAAACACATAAAGTTTTTTTTCGTGGAAGTTGTGTAGGGTATCAAATGGTCAGCCCCGTCCGACTATAATGCTGCGCTCACTGATTTTTAAATTTTTTTAATTTTATTGAATGAACCCAAAAAATGTCGAAAATAGCATCAAATTTTAGAATAAGTTTAGATTTGTTCGAATTATGGCATTCAAACGGCCATTGAAACCGTCACACGCTGTCCGAATGTTGCTCTGTGGTATTTTGGTCCATTCCCGGCGAATTTTGCTTTTGGATTTTAGTGCCAAATTTGGCACAGCACAATAAATCGGATTGATATCCGGATATTTTGTTGGCCATTATGCACTGGAAATGAAGCTGAGTCCTGTTGGAATGTCCAAGGTCTGCGGCCAAAATGTTTGCGTGTCCAAGGTTTTAATACAACCTCCAGAATATTTTCCCGATAATATTCGTCATTTATTCTAATGCCACGATCGATTAATACGAGCGGAGAGCGACAATCCGATGTTATGGCGGCCCACATCATCACCATTGCCCGCTGGTGGCCAACCGAAGGTGCACATTTTCAGCTGACCTCTTTGGCAAGTACACACGATCATTTTGTTTGTTTACAAACGGCTGGACAACGAATGTTTTCTCATCGGAGAAAAACCAAATTCTGCAGTTCACCACTTTCGGCCAAATGAAACAACACTTTAGATCTTTTGAGTCTAGTTTCTTTCTGTGGCGGAGTGAGTTCTTCCACTTTTTGGAATTTAAATGGCTTTGTGGTTTTTCCAGCCAAATATAAAAAAATCACACTATCACGCTTGGATTCCATCACGAATAACATTTTTTCTGGAAAAAATACTTTGTTTGGAAAAATTACTTTTCCAAAAATATTTTTATATCAACTGTTATCCACAATCGCATGTTGCACGCCTCTTTAAATCCTGTAGTGCTCTAACGATAGCCACTTGTGGATTTTCCAGTCAAATATAAAGAAATAACACTATCATGATTGTATTCGATCACGAATATTTTTTTTCTGGAAAATTCTCACCAAAATGCTTTTGTACGCATGTAAACAATATTAGGAGCTGTCACACAAAGTCTCCTTAAAATACTACTTTACAACCCTTCTCCTTTGACCGTTGCTCATTATACTTCTGCGTTTTCACTATAGCGGCCCCGCTTTGTCTCTTATATCCTTGATACCGTTTTTTCACCGACGGGTTCTTTGTCACACCCGAGCTATCTGACTCTTCTAAGGGTAAGCCAAGAATGGCTTATTTTTCATTTTATTTCATCATTCTAAGTCTAATTATATTGTTGTATTTGACCGTACTTAATGCTATCGATAAATGTGCTATTTACAATGGGTACGTTCATTTACTAAATGCTATCGATAAGTGTATTATTTACAATGGGTATGTTCGTTATATAATTCGACTACAAATTTCAGTTACAAAGTCTCTCAAAAATGTCTTGGGTTTATGATTCTCTAAAAACACACAGTGAATGAAATTGTTTAATGCTTAAACACAATTAATCATAAATCATCATGAACAAAATAAAATAACTGGACTTAGTTTTGAAAGGAAATCAAAGTAAACATAATACCATTAAAAAAGGGCCTAGTTTCAAAATCAATGCAAGTGTATGTGTGTGTGTTTGGGACAAAAGGTTCTTAGGGGGGTCTTAACACTTAATCCCCCCAGCTCTCACTCTATGGCTCTCAATAAGGAAATAATGAGTTTAATGATACTCTTTAAAAGAAATTAAAAACAGATGGATAGAAAAAACAAAACAAAGCAATGACTGAGTGAGTGAGTGTCTGACACACCAGACTCACACATGGTCTCACCACTTCTTTTTGTAGCTGTAGAATACCAGCAGCCTCAAAAATTATAACTCCCAACAAAAAGTTACGAGTGTGTAAAATAAAAAGAAAACCAATGCTGTTCAAAGAGAGAAACGATAAATGGGGAGACTGTCGTTGGTGTGTTGTTGTATGAAGCCAACCAGCAAATCCAACAACAATTCATAAACCAAACAAAAAGTGATCGACCTCTAAACAACAAGACACACACACACATACACACTCTCACATGCATACACTATTGGAAACTTCTATTACGCACACACACACTCGAGCACAGCCAACTCCATGGGCTTACAACTAATATTACTCGGTTCCTCTTTTCTGTTTTTGTTCTTGTAGATTTGTGGAGCCCACTAAATGTTTACAGCTGTTAGTTGGCTGTCGTTTCGTTGTTGTTGTTTTTTTTTTGTTTTCTTCTTCTATGACTACATCCGTTCATCTGACTGTTTTTGTTGTCTATATGGAGAATTGATGGTTTTCAATCTTCCATTCTTCAAATGATTTTTTCTCCATCCCTCCCCTTCTCGACTCTCTCGCCATTGCTGGTTATTGAACAATGATGTTATTATTGTAATTTTAATGATGTTTCTTGTTGTTGTTTTTCTTGATTTTCATTTTGTGCGTGTGCATGCTTCAAACAACATCAGGTAGCCGTAATATTTTTGTAATTGTAAGGTGTCGATCATGATGATGATGTGGTAAAGATATATTTTTTTAACGTAAAAATAATGGTTTTTATGGTTTTAATATAAGAAAAGAAAGGAATAAAAATATATATATATATATATATATATAAATTTTATATTTTCGAAAATTTTGAAATAATTTAAAAAAACCTTTTTTCTTACTATGATTTAATTAAATTAAAAAAAAGAAAAAATGGTTTTATAAAAAAGGAATAAAAATGTAATAATTAACAAGTGAAAAAGCATTAAGTTCGGCCGGGCCGAACTTGGGATACCCTCCGCCATGGGTATATTGACAGATACTTGAAATTAAAATATAGGGAACATACCAAAAAGTGAACCGATAATTCTACAAACCGGTTTATGTAAACCATTGTGTACAAAAATACAAATTTCGGCACTTTTTAATGTAATCCACAAAGCGTGGACTGACACTAATAATGCAGGGTAAAATATACAACTCTCAAACTTCTGCAATTTAGATTCCATACTGGAGGAGGGCTATGCCTAATTATTGACCAATATATGTCAACTTCGAACCCAATATATTTATTTTGTGTCTCAAAATTCTTTTCTTCAGGAAGTATAAATATATGGGGGAGATGCCAAAATGCTGGCCGATATATTTCATTATCGTCAGGTTCCAGTTAGAATTCCAAAATTTGTAGGATAAAACTGACTATTTCGAGTAACGGCTATCCCCTACACTATGGTAGAATATACCTACATGGGGACAACCCCCAACACACGGAACTAATCTGCTAACTATTTTAATATAAGAAGGGGGTTATAGGGGCGAAGTACCCCTAAAAAGGGGGCGAAGATTTATATTTTTTGGTAGGAAGATTTGCTACCATATGCGACCACTAAATACCAAATTACAGCGAATTCGGTTGAAAAATTCGCTCAAGAACCCCAAAATACCGAAATTTGAGGGTGCCCTTATATGGGGGCTACCCGAAAAAAGTGACCAATATTTATAAATTTTGGTGGAGACATGTGGTGCCCAAAAAGAACCCAATGTCCAAATTTCAGCGAATTCGGTTGAAAAACGCGCTCATGAACCCCAAAATACCGTAAATTGGGGGCTACCCTTATATGGGGTCTACCAGGAAAAGTGGACCGATATTTATAATTTTTAGTGTAGATAATTGGCAATAAATAAGAACCCAATGTACCAAATTTCAGCTAATTCGGTTGAAAAACGCGCTCAAGAACTCCAAAATACCGAAAATTGGGGGTACCCTTTTATAAGGGCTATCCGAAAAAATGGACCTATATTTTTAATTTTTGGTGAGGAGATTTGCTACCCAATAAGAACTCACAGTACCAAATTTCAGCGAATTCGGTTGAAAAACGCGCTCAAGAACCCCAAAATACCGAAATTTGGGGGGTGCCCTTCTATGGGGGCTACCCGAAAAAAGTGACCTATACATATTTATAATTTTTAGTGGAAAAATTTGGTATCCAATAAAAACCTATTGTACCAAATTTTAGCGAATTCGGTTTAAAAACGCGCTTAAAACCCCCCAAAATAGATTTGGGATTACCGTAATATGGGGGCTACCAGGAAAAGTGGACCGATATTTATAATTTTTAGTGTAGACATTTGGTACCCCAAACGAACCCAATGTACCGATTTTCAGCAAATTCGGATGAAAAGCGCGTTCGGGAACCCCAAAATATCGAAAATTGGGCGGTACCCTTATATGGGGGCTATCAGAAAAAGTGGACCGATGTTTTTAATTTTTTGTGTAGATATTTGGCACTAAAAAAGAACCCAATGTACCAAAATTCCAGCGAATTCGGTTTAAAACTCGCTCAAGAACCCCAAAATACCGAAATTTGGGGGGTGTCCCTTATATGGAGACTACCCGAAAAAGTGTCCTATATTTATAATTTTTAGTGGAGAAATTTGGTATCTAATAAAAACCCATTGTACCAAATTTCAGCGAATTCAGTTTAAAAACGCGCTTAAAACCCCCCAAAATACCGTAAATTGGGGGCTAACGTTATATGGAGGCTACCAGGAAAAGTGGATCGATATTTATAATTTTTAGTGAATGCATTTAATACCCAAAAGAATGTATTTAATACCGAATATATAAAATTTTAGCAAATTCGGTTGAAAAGCGCCCTTAAGAACCCCAAAATATCGAAAATTTGGCGGTAGCCTTATATGGGGGTTATGCCTAAACGTGGACCGATATAGCCCACCTTCGAACATAACCTGCCTGCAGACAAAAGACGACTTTATGCCAAATTTTGGCGATCTATCTCAATTCCTTTAGAAGATAGCGTCATTACAACAGACGGACGGACATGGCTAGATCGTCTTAGAATTTTACCCTGATCAAGAATATATATATATACTTTATAGGGTCGGAAATGAATATTTCGATGAGTTACAAAAGGAATGACAAAATTAATATCCCCTCCATACTATGGTGGAGGGTATAAAAAGATCATTCAGAACTGCCGGATCGAAATTTTTATTTTCCCCTATAAATATTTGTATCGAAAATTAGCATTTATGTCTGCTTGATGCACTCCAAAGTCAGGCAATCGGTCTGGCAGGCTGGCTGATTGCTTGGCAGCAATGTTGGGTTATTTGTCAGTCTGTCCCAGTGTCTGGCAGGCCATGTCAGTATTTGTATTCATTCGTTCACCCTACCTCCCTTGCAATGTATTTCACCGAGCTCTCTGTTGTTTTGTCACACATTCCTGGCGTAATCTAGTAATTTTCATTTTGTGTGTGTGTGTGTGTGTGTTTTTTTCTTTCAATTTTCTTCTTAAAGGCAGAGCGACAAACAACAAAATAATATGTATTTTTTTTGCGCGTGCATATTATTTTTATGAATGCACTGACGATGTTAATTTTTGGCATCAACAACGGCAAAATAGATCTGCAGGCTATGGCATCAGAGGCAACACCCGACATCACAACAAACATGTGATTTGAATTTATAAAAATTTGAAAATTGCATTTTGTTGTCGTAGTTGTTGTTGCTGTTTTTTTTCTATATTTAAAATTTTGTTGTCAATTTTAAAATTTTCCTTAAGATCTAATTTTAAATTTAACACAAATTCGCAAAAACAAAAAATAACAACAATGATGATGGCGATGTTGAAGAGGGTGTCCTCTTTCCCCACCCAAGGAAGTAGAAGGGGTGATAATACAAACAAATTACCACGAAATAACAAAAAAACAACAACAACAACAACCGAAATCTATAAAAATATAGTCGAAACATTTTATTGCATTCAGATGAAAATGGGCAGGAGTATGGATCGACGTATGAATTCTGCATGTACGTAAATACTTTATGCACGTCTGTTTACGACAACAACAACGAAGGCAGTAGCAACAAAAACAAGAGCAATCCAATAAAGACACTATGTGTATCCTTCTGTAGCCTATAAATATTTGTATTTTCCGTAAGAGGATTGGTATGAAAATTAAATTGTATTTTTTTTTGTATTTTCAGATACGAGTTTCTGAGCGGAATTTTGAAAACCACAAAAGTGGGGCTGCATAATTTTGATGTATTTGCATTTAAAGTTATATGAATTTTGAAGATATAGAAGCTGTAGGTCCGAAGTCAAATAGACTGGTAAGTTTTTATATATTGCTTTATTTTGAATATTTTTATAAGGTTGAAAATATAGGCTTTCCAATGGTAGATTTTATTCGGGTATACCGTAAATCGAGTAATGATAATATGTATATCCTTCTTTAGCCTATAAATATTTGTGTTTTCCGTAAGAGGGTTGGTATGAAAATTAAATTGTATTTTTTTTTTTTTTTTTTTTTTGTATTTTCAGATACGAATTTTTGAGTGGAATTTGGAAAACCCCGAAAATGGAACCGCTTAATATTGACGTATTTGAATTTAAAGTTATTTGAATTTTGAAAATTTAGAAGCTGCTATTTCGGAGGTAAAAAAGTGGTAAGTTTTTATATATAATTTTATTATAAATATAAATTGTAAGGTTGAGAATGTAGGCTTTGCAATGGTCGATTTTTTTCGGGTATACCGTAAATCGAGTAAGTATCCTTATTTAGCCTAAAAAATATATAAGACGATTGATGTGAATGGAATTTGGAAAAACCTCAAAAATGGAGCCGCATAATTTTGACGTATTTGCATTTAAAGTTATTTGAAATCTTTGTTGTATTAGTTTGGCTGTAGGCTTTTTAGAAATAAAAAATCGTTTTTGATTTTGATTTTTAATATTTATTATTTCCAATATTTCGATTGGATTCTCCAATCATCCTCAGGGAACTACAATCATCCTCAGGGAACTACAGATCATCCTCAGGGAACTACAGATCAACCCCGACGAAACCTTAATTTCATTTGACGTTGTATCACTTTTCCCTAGCATACCATTAAACTTTGCTCTCAATACCATTGAAGATAAGTGGGATACAATTAAAACATATACATCCATGACAAAAGAATATCCTGAGGAAAAATGATTTTCCGGACAAAACCATTGACAATCTCATGATACGAGCAAGAAAAGAAGAGACCAAGAAAACAAGCGACAACAGCGAGAAAATTTACAAAACTATGACATATACACGTGGGTTTTCAGAAAGATTAAAACATTCTAACATTTACGACAACACAACATTTGAGCTGGCATTTAAAACTAAAAACACGCTGAATAATCTTTTCAGCAAATTAAAAAGTAAAATACAGGACGAGGAGAAATCCAACGTAGTATACCGCATTAAATGTAAGGGAGACAAGTCCAACGTATGCCAAAAGGTATATGTTGGCACTACTAAGACTAAATTAAAGACAAGAATATCCGCACATAAATCGGATCAAAAAGCTCTTTACAAACCCATAGAGCAAAAAACAGCCCTTGCAGCACACTGCACAAAAACAGGACATACCCCAGATTTTAATGACATAAAAATTCTAACTCAAGAAAGTAACTATCAAAAAAGGTTTACTCTTGAGATGTTGCACATAATCAACACTCCACTTGACACTCGACTCAATTACAAAACCGACACAGATAATTGCGCTCAAATCTACAGACACACAGTAAACAAATACAAATCTGTTAGACTTTAGTTGAAGTAAGAACGTTGACTTAAAGACAACATAACTTTCTTTAAGTAAGTTTATTTGCATATTGTTATTTTTTACATCTGTTATAATATATGTAATTGTAGTTCCCTGAGGATGATTGGAGAATCCAATCGAAATATTGGAAATAATAAATATTAAAAATCAAAATCAAAAACGATTTTTTATTTCTAAAAAGCCTACAGCCAAACTAATACAACAAAGATAAACAAAACTAGGCAAACGATACCAATTAAAACAGTTATTTGAAATTTGAAAATTAAGAAGCTCTTATTCCGGACTTAAATAGACTGGTAAGTTTATATATATATATATATATTAATTTTTTTTTTTTGAATTTTCAGATGCTGTGAAAGGAATATGGAAACCCCTCGAAAATGGAGCCGCATAATTTTGACGTATTTGCATTTGAACATTTAGAAGCTATTATTCCGGAGGTAAATAGACTGGTAAGTTTTTATATATTATTTTATGTTAAATATTCTCGTAAGATTTAGAAAGCAGACTTTCCAGGGTAAATTTATACGGGTATACCGTAAAACACAATCGAGTTGCATTTTGTACTCCGCCATAAGGTGGATAATACACATATATTAAAAATCCATTAAATATAGAACTAAAATAAGTCATAACGTTGGGCGCCATTTGCATTTCTCCTTACAATTATTAAATAATCACTCATCTAGGGTGGACGGGTTACCATGAAGATACCCTTTCTTCAGGATTAAATATATCCTTCCGTTTGCAACATCTTGAATATTCACCTTAGACACCATTGAATATACATATATTATTGATCAGCATAAAATTCTATGTTCATCCGTCTGTCTGTTCAAGTCGTGATACAGCCTGTCATATTTTAGGTAGAACTCTGAAATTTTGCCCACGCGTTGCTAATAATCCTAGAATTTGTTTTTGAAAAAGGGATGTATGTATATTGGTTCACGTTTTGTTATAGTCTTCATATAGCGATGCCCCCAAAGAGACGGTATTTTGGAATTGTTGTTTTTGGCCACAATTGACTGTTATCCAATAGTTTATGGTTTCCTTGGGTAGTAAATATTCCGATCAAAATCAAAGTGGTAACCTGGGTTCTCATTAGATACAAAATCTTTCTACCAAAAATAATCATATTAGGTGTACTTTTTTTAAAGGTAACCACAATCCCAAAAAGTCGATATTTTGGGGAGGAGGTTGGGTACGTTTTTCTATAGAATTGCCTGTTATTTCAAATTTTGGATCGTCAATGGGTTGAAACTTTCTTCAACAAAAAATATTGGGTTGTTCGGAATGTAATTTCTTTTCTTTCCCGTCAGAGGACATAATTACGTTTTTAGAAACTAACTTCACACTTAAGCCGCATAACCGTTATATGTCTTGAGAGCTCATATTGTAAGATTTGTGTGTGAAAAAAGGTCTATTCGTAGAAATAATAGACCTTTTTTCACAGAAGTTTTTGGTTGGTGCCCTTTTAAATATGGAGAGCAAAAAAGCAGGATTTTCGTTATTTTATACTTTTTTACTTCAGAAAGGGTAAAAATGCTCTCCAAGAGAAAAAGAAAATTTACGGATGTGTATGGAGAAGGCGTGTTAACAGTACGGCAGTGCCAGAACTGATTTGCAAAATTTTCATCCGGCAATTTTTATGTCGAAGATGCACCACGGTCTGGAAGGTCGGTCGAAGCTGACAAAGATGCGATAAAGGCATTAGTTGATGCAAATTGGCAAAAAACCAGATCGGTGAGAGATTAAATTGTATATATTTTTTTAATAAAATATTTATTCATTATACGAAAACTGTCTTTTCATGTCCCTCAAAAAACGAAATAACTTCCCGAACAACCCAATATATCAATATTAATATATTAATTTGTCGTAGACCCCATAAAAAGTCCCGATCGATGTCACGTATTTTTAATGCCCAACTCACTTGAAGGGTATAATAAATTCGGCTGATCTTCATGTTTTCAAAAATCCCACATTGTAGGTGCGAGATACTTTCATGAAATTGTTATTTTTTTTTAATAAATTATTGTTTGCATAGTGGAGCTCCTAATATTTTCATTGCAATCGCCAGCGGGGGTTTTGTAAAAATGTTGACAATTTTTTAAAGAAGTTCTCTTGGGCCCTTTTTCCGACCTCGTAAATATGTATTGCCACATACTCACACACACGCGCTCAAGAATTTCTGATGCCGACAATAATAAATCCACATAAATCTGTGTCGTCAAAAGTGTATATTTTTCTTCTTCTTTTTCTTATTTGCCTCACATGAGGCCATCTTGCATTGGATACACCAGAAGATATTATCAGGTAGTAGATGAGGAGGCCAACATTTCTATTTTATTCTTACATAGTAGAGAGCATCAAAGTACTATTGGCATATATATATATATATATATATATATAATATGGATTTAATAGCATTCAAATGTCAAAGGTAGCCCATAATTCTTTTGTTGCCGCAAATTGTATATGTACATATGTACGAGATGCATGCAATTTCTGGTAAGTACTATGGCCTTATTACCACATGTTTTCACCACAGATTCTGCTGTAATGTGTAGATATATAAAAGTACACAGTGGGCGATAATTAGTAGCTATTTTAGCAAAATGGGAAAACCGACAATGAGTGCAGAGTGTTATTTATTGATTTTTTTATAAATTAAAAAAATAGAAGAGAAAAGTTTTTAAAAGAGCACACCTGATGATTTAAAAATAAAAAGAAATTGTATGTTAACAATTCAGGCTCTTATGTATCTACAAAAAATAATTTTCTTTAAAAAATTTTCAGAAAATTAGAAAAATAGAAAAATTCAAAATTTATGAAGAAAGTCGATCTTGAAAAGTCTATTAAAAATTATCAATATTGCATACTTTTTTGTGGGGAGTTTGGGTACTTTTTTTAGAACTTCTCGGTCGGCCTAATATAACTAAATTTTCACTTGTTTATATTTTATAAAAGAAATCACATACATTTATTTCCCTTAGATAAACGTCTACAATTCACATTTATCAATTATTAATTTTTCATTTAAAATAACAATAAAAAAATCTAAATTAAATATCGACAACTTTCCAAACGGAAACACGTGGTTCCCTCGCCTTTCTAAATGGCTTCTTCCCCAGCCACACAAGTCAAACAGTTACAAAAGCCCATCCAACCACAACCATCCCAAACACCATTCATTTGCCATAAACCATAACGCCGATAAAAACAACAAAAAATGATCGCAAAAACAGCGCAATGTGAATATAGAAGAAACAATAACAACAACAGCAAACAAACTAGTTGCGGATATCCGGTCATAAAGAACGTTTAGCAAATCAAGGCAGGCAGGCAGGCAGTCCGATACAACCAGCAAACCAAATATTGCCATTGTCGTCGTCGTCGTCATCAACAACAACAACATACCATGCCATCGTACTTTCTCGTTTCTCAATTTGGTCATATGTGTCCCCATATAGTATATGAGTAGCTGTCTGCCCCATCCTCATCATCGCCATCGTCCCCAACAAAAGCATGTGATATTAGCACAATAAATACACTGAGAGAATTTTTGTTTTGGAAAAAAATTGGGTGGAAGGAAGACATAATCTCGGGAGGAATATCTCACCTTAATATATGTTCATAAAAATTTTATTGGTTCTGTGGGAACTCATAGGTCACAGAGAATATAATAGAAAATCATACACTTAAAGAAATCGTAAAAAAAGGCTTAAGAAGTTCCCTTGTTTTGACGTATTTGCATTTAAAGTTATTCGCTTACTGAATTTAATATATAAAGGGGAGAGCGCATAGAAAACACAATATATCTGAAAATCATATTTAAATCGACTGTACAAGAGTAAAATATTTGAAGCACAAAGAAAATGTATATGAAACCCGTATCTAAAGTTATATGGGAAAACGGCGGGGTCTGTCACATTGTGGCCTAGAAGCATTTTCGATACCCTTTCCACCGTGGGTCTAAAAAATAGGATAGAGCTTCGGGAAAATTTGTCCAAGAAGCATTTTCGATGCCCTTTCCTACCACAATGTGGCAGACCCCGCCGTTTTCCCACAGTGGGACCTAACTTAATTTCCCTTTTCCCAGTGGGACCTAACCTATTTTCCCTTTATATGGAATTTAAGTCAGGCCACTGTGGGTCTAAAAAATAGGATAGAGCTTCGGGAAAAATTTGGCCTAGAAGCATTTTCGATGCCCTTTCCGAAATGTGACAGACCTCACCATTTTCCCACAGGGGGACCTAGCCTATTTTCACATTTCCCAAAGTGGGACCTAACCTATTTTCCCTTTATTTGGAATTTAAGTCAGGCCACTGTGGGTTAATTAATTAATTATTATTGACATATCTTGAAAAATTTGGCCTACAAGCATTTTCGATGACCTTTCCGAAAATGCATACCACAATGTGACAGACCCCGCTGTTTTCCCACAGTGGGGCCAAACCCGTAAAAATAAATATTGTGAGATAAATTTAAATTTATTTTCCCGGACATTAGGATACTCCCATTTGGAATTATTATTAGGTATCAAAACGTCCATGTTTTGGGATAACCCCCACATAACGATACACCTATATATACATAGTCGAGGTCAAAATTCAACTTTTAGTCTTTTCGGCTTTTGTCTTTGGCTAAAAAGTCGACTTTTCGATCTTCCGATTTTGTCCAACCTGTTCAAAATGGATTATCGACTTTAAACGACTAATGAAAAATCGAATAAAAATTTGATTTTTTTTTTATTTGAGTTATTGTCAACATATAAAATAAATTTCTGGAATGCATAATTTTAGGGCAGTTTGGGGCTTTGTGGTAATAATTCAAGTATTTATTTATGAAGAAAATCGAAAGTCGATTTTGTGACGTCCTCAAAGATTTCGACTTTTAAATTTTTCAATAAAAAAAGTCGATTAGTCGAAATTCGATTTACTTATCCCTTATTCCAAATATTCGGAATTTTCCTGATTCTAGACACGATTTTTTCAACCTAAATGACTGTAATTTAGTATTTTGAATTCTCATTGGGTCTTCACTAAAAATTATCAATATAGGTCCACTTTCTAGCACCCCCCAAAATTCGGTATTTTTGGCGATGTTTTGCCACATCTTTCAACCTACTTGCTTGAAATTTGGTATTAAATCTAATAAAATTTATTCGTTTTGATTTCAGTTTTTCGGGGTAGGTCCCATATAGTGGCATCCCAAATTTTAAACATATCGGAGGTTTTGAGCATGTCTTTCAAAGGAATTGGCTATAGTTTATATTTTGGAGTTTCGTTAGATGCAAAAATATATCTTTCTTTTAAATTATCCATCGATTTTAGAAATTTTAAATGTCCACCCCATGGTGAAGTGTGTAAAGAGTTCAGCATCGGAATTTGGCGACATATTTACTTGTTATTATTGACATATTTGCATTTAAAGTTATATGGGCAATTTCCAGAACAAATGGATCTCCAGTATCCTTTTTTAAGGTAACAGAGATCCAGCACATTTCAGATTTCACAGCTCAGCTTCTATTTTGCGATCGCAATTTTCATTTCCGAAATTTTTCTGAAAAATTCCAAGAAATTTCAAAATTTCCCCAATACACCATGAATGGGGAGATTTTCTTCGATCAATTCACATTGTCTTCCATGTAGAAAATTCTTTATTATTTATGAGCAATGCCAGTCATTATTGCAATCGTTTCGTTTTTGTATTCGCATTTGGCAGCATGAACATCAAAGCAGAGGAGCACCGTGCACCTTGTTGCTCTCTATGGCGGGTTAGCAAACTATCTGGCTATGTCGGTTGGTGTGTTGTCATCGCGCAATTAGTTTGCCATCATAGCAGCAACATCACACATATCATGTGAGTGTGTGTGCAGCAATTTGTCCATACATTATTATTTTGTCTGTCTGTTTGTCGATGTGTGAGTGTGTGTGTTCATGTCGGCCAGCCCAATGACTTTTTTTGGGATTTCCGTTCCATAAAAAAACCCAACAACAACAACAACCATATTTTTTATAGATATAGTATTGTGTGGACATGCTTTGTATATTCAATGAATCTAAGAATTAGTTGTGGCAGCAGGTGGTGTGTGGAGGGGCTAGAGTATTTCACTTTCCTCTTTCTGCCTAACCATGTCTGTTCATGTGGCCATCACAAACTTGGTTAATTAAGGAAAAGCTTATTGGAAATTCATAACCTCAAAATGTGTCATATTAAGTAAACACACACACACACAAATTATAGACATTGCACGTCGGTCGATCGGTACGTGCATCCGTTCTGTATTTGTCTTTGGTGGGTAATAAATAAATCGGCATTTGTTGTTTTGGGGTGTAATAAAAAAAAAAACAAAAACAAATTATAGAAATATGAATAAAAAGTTATTAACCGGAAATGATTTGTAGGATGAGGTGTGTGTGTGTGCTTGTGTGGGCGGGTGTTCAAATAAGGGTCTTGGAAAAATATGCCTACGAAGGAAATCATTTCCAAAAAGAAATTGAAATGAAGAACAATATTGGAAAATAGTTTTGACGTATTTGCATTTAAAGTTAAAAATTATTTAAAAAATAAGAATAACACGTATTAAAAAACATTTATAAATTTTGAAAATGTTGGATAATCGGAGCTACCGTGGGAAGTGGTAGCTTCGTGGCCTTCCCCTTCTACGTGATCCATCACTTGCTTTTATATGCCTTTTAAGCTGGGGCATCTTCATCCACTCTCACAAGATGGCCTAGCCAACGTAGTCGCAGCAGCTCGATCCATCTGACTATGCCGATTTCTGAGAATAGATTGTGTAGCTCATGGTTCATTCGATGGCGATGTTCATCGACACACATCGGCCCATAGATCTTCCGGAGAATTTTTCTCTCAAACACTCCAAAAGCTTCCTCATCTGCTTGCGCAAGCTTCCCCATGCTTCAGATCCATACAACAACACGGGAAATATCACAGCGTCTTGTAGAGTGTGAGTTTGGTGGCCTTGCTTTTGAGTTGCTCACTCAGACCATAGTAGCATCTGTTCTCCAACACTATTCCCCTCTGGATGATTTTATTCTTATAAGAAATACATATATTTGTATACATAATACTTTATGTGGAATCTCCGTTAAATATTTCGAGATGTTGCAAATGGAATGAATGTACACCTCCTATTCATGGTAGAGGATAAAAACATATTCCAAGGACAAAACTTATTAATTAATCAGATAATCCTGCCAAAAGTCGGAAAGTATTTTGATATATTTGCATTTAAAGTTATATGGATTCGATATGGTCCTTCGACAGTTGTCTCATGAGACTTCGTACGCCTCAGAAGATTTTCCCGGAACTCTTTGGGAAGAATATATGTAGCTATATGTAGATATTTCCTAATTCCAAAATTTTCAATATTCAAGAGTATTAATAATCAAATTTTAAAAAAGTTTTGGAATTTTTGGCATTCAGTCTTGCGGAGCCGAAAATATTCTTCTAATTTCTTTACCAATCAGCCATTATTAGTAAGAGATTGCTTTCAAAAGAATTCCAAGTTCAAAGCCCACGTGATTTCTTTTTTCTTGTTCTCTTTCTCAGCATATTCTTAGAGTTCCAAACGGATGTGTTTAATGTGTGGGTAATTCGTTTTTTTTTCTTTTCCTTTTTTACTGTTATCATACATGTGTGTTAATGCCCCCAAAGCCTTCAAGTTCTTGTCATTTATTGTTTTGTTCCTTATTGTGGTCCTTTACAAAATAGGGTTGTCCTCTCCTCTCTCTTCGAAAAACCAGAACAGACCAAAAACAACTCATCAGGGAGTCTCAGATTGTGGGTTGTTATAAATAAAGTGTGAATAGACGTATGTACACAAATACACCTACACTAAAATGATTTGGTGGCAACTCCATTCAATAAATAAAAAAGAGGGGTAACCAACCATCTATCCAACCTAACCTCCTAAAGCAGTTGCGTGATTTTTTTTCTGTGTGTGAGAGTGAGTTTTGTGCGGAGGTGTTTTGTAAGTTTTTTTTTATGAGGCTCGTCTTCGTCACATCTACTTTTCCGTTCCGTTTTTTGCTACGGGCTTCTTCACTTCTTAACTAGCTGGCTGGCAAAAATGTTCGTGCTTAAGAGCAAAATGTTATGGTGGGTCGTGCTCTAAAAGGTCTGCCACATTCATTCAGTGAATGCCTACTAGCACAAGTGCGGTGAGTAAGGAAATGTGTCCTTCTTCTCTTCCATTGGTTTTCTTGTTGTTTGCCTTTAAGTTTTGCCACTTTTTATGATGAGGTTGCAGTTGTTAGTTGACTGTCATGAATTGCTTTATTATTATGTCAATAAGTCTGAGTGGTAGGATAGCGGCTGGGGCAAGTATGTATGTATATCTATATATATAGCAAATCAAACCCTCAAAATTTACAGACAGACATAGGGAAATTTAGAAAGTGTTTGTGGGAGTGAGTAGCTTATGAAAATCTGCAGAAAATTTATTGACGTCATCATTTTCGGAAGGAGATGCGAACATTCTCATTGACTACGAAGTGATTCTTGTATTTTGGAAAATAGGAATAATTTTAGAATTAAATTTGAGAACGAATAAATCTACTTTAGAGGGTCTCCCAAGGTGGTTTTTGTTCGTATTAATAAAATCTTTCAACAAACTTTTCTAACACCCTTTTTTACACTTTTCGGTAGCATTTAATCTGAGCAAGAATATACTTTAGTGAATATTGAATATGGGGTGGCGTAGGGGATGATAGATACCAATCAACGGCTCTGATTGGCTTTAACATGACGAAGTCCAGGCTTATCTGGCGAAGTCCAGGCATATCTTGGTCCCTCTTTCATCTCAATTGTGGACACTGACATCGCCGCGGTGCCACCTGGGGAGCTACTTTCATAGTGAGATAATATGTGCCGCGAGTTCCCCCTTAGGAACTATAAAAAATGGGTTGAGGCGTCGGGCTAGTTGTCCACTCTCGGAAAACCCAACCTACTATGGAAAAGCAAAGAAAACCAAAGCCCCCTAATGTTGACGACCCCCGCAAACGTATAAAGGGCCACGATCTGCGAATCTGCACTTGTACAGAACAGGCGCAGTGTTCGCTTTGGCGGATGTACTAAAGAGGTACAAAGCCGAGTGAGATAATATGTGCCGCGAGATCCCCCTTAGGAACTATAAAAATGGGTTGAGGCGTCGGGTTAGTTGCCCACTCTCGGAAAACCCAACCTACTATGAAAAAGCAAAGAAAAAGAAAACCAAACCCCCTAATGTTGATGACCGCCGCAAACGTATAAAGGACCACGATCTGCGAATCTGCACCTGCACAGAACAGGCGCAGTGTTCGCTTTGGCGGATGTACTCAAAAAGTACAAAGCCGATATTATTGCCGTACAGGAAATGCGATGGAAAGGGACAGGCGTAAGTAAATCAGACGATTATAGCTGCCATGAAACGAGACATAAATTTGGCTGCGAATTTATGGTTAACAGGATAATAAAAGACCTCGTCTCCAGCTTCACTCCAGTAGATGAGCGAATTACTATAATCCATATAAAAGCGACGTTCTTCTATATCAGTCTCATTTGCGCCCATGCTCCGACCGAAGATAAAGATGAACAGACCAAAGATATATTTTACGCGCGCCTAGAAACAGAATATGCAAAAATCGGAAGGGAAATACTTTTGGTCCAACCGTCGGAAAATTCAGCCTCCATGAAGAAACATCAAACAACGGCATGAGTTTGATTGACTTCGCGGCAGCAAAAAACATGGTAGTTAGCAGCACCAGATTCAAGCATCTCGATATACACAAGGCCACTTGGATTTCAGACAACGGCATGAGGTTGATTGACTTCGTGGCAGCAAAAGACATGGTAGTTATCAGCCCCAGATTCAAGCTTCTCGATTTCTCCGATCGAACAATGAGAAATCAAAGTGTTGTGATAGACGGAAGGCATTCATCCAGTGTTTTAGACGTCCGATCGATCCGGGTAGAATGTATGAATATGCCCCAGCCCAGAAGGCATATAAAAGCGAACCAGCTGATGGTTCACGCAGAAGGGGAAGGCCAAGAATACGATGGAAAGATCAAGTCGAGACAACATTGTCGAAAATGGTCTTTCAAATTGAAAAAAAAAACTGCGCAAAAGAACGACGCGCCTGGAAATCTTTTCTAAGCTCGGCTTATGGAATGAAAGTTCTGTCACAAGCCAGCTAAGAAGAAGAACATTGAATATTGTGGTGTTTTTTGCTATGTACCATTTCAAATGAAAAATGGCGCCCAAAGTAAAGACGTTTCTAAGACCATTTTTTACCACTTTCTATTAAATGCCTACAAATTGGCGCCCAACGTGATACTAGATAATTGAATGACAAAACACGCAATTGCTACTAAAATCAAAAGTAATTGACATATTTGCATTTAAGGTTATATATTGATAGCTAAGAAAAATCTATACAAATATGCCTTTTAGATTTCTAAAAATCCGAAATAAAAAGTTGAAATATTTGTTTCTTTTGTAGTATTTCAAACAAACTACCATATCCTCCTACTAGGTCAGTTATTTCCTTCCTATACCTATTTTTTATATTACATATTACAAACTCCCGTATTTGTTTATTTGCATTCTCCGAGACTCCCCAAAAACATAACCCCTCCTTAAAGTACATTAACCTAATTTCATTTCTTTTTTTATTTACCCATATCAAAAGCTTACAATAACTAAGACTACTCATATGATTATTTCAACATAAATGGTTTGCTACAAAAAAAAAGAACTTTATTTATAAACTATTTAAAAAAAAAAAACAACAATTTGATAAGACAATTTACTCCCTTTCAATTGTTGTTGTTGTTGTTTTGGGAAAATTACTACGTACAAGAGTCAAATGCAATTGCATAGCAGGCAGTAGTAGTAGTAGAAACTTATCTATCCAAAGAAAAAAAGTTGTATTGAAATCATATCTTGAACATAGAGGCCGGTTGGTACCCACTTAACAAAAATGAAAAAAAAACTCTCTTATCTTTTAAATGTATGACCAGCCCTACAATTATACGTTTACAATGTAAACGTAAAATTCAGTTAGTATGTCATCACATTTTTTTTAGGAAGGGATCTATAAATGGTAACCTAGGAAGAGAGGAAGAAGCGATGGGGGAAATTCATAGGCATTTAAACGATTATTGCTTTCAAAAGTTAAAGGAAAGAAAATAAGCCATAAAAAATAAATAAAGCAATATATGGAAACTTTTCACAAAAAAGCCCCTTTAAAGGAAATAGAAAAGATCGGACCTGAATCTAAAGGAATCTCGATGATCTAATCACAGCTTGACGTGTTTGCATTTAAAGTTAAATATGAAAAATTTAGTAAAGACTTATGTAAAGTCTTCATAATGCTTGACATATTTGCATTTAAAGTTATATATAGTTAATTGTAGAGCTTCGAGGTAGTGAACGATTTTATATACCTTGGTACAGCCATAAACACTATTCCGGAGAAGAATAGTGTTAGCCAACATATGCTACTACGGTCTGGATAAGCAACTCAAAAGCAAGGCCACCTCTCGCCAGATCATACTCACACTCTACAAAACTAGGAATACGTAGTGGAGCGCAACAGTCGACTTTTAGACTTTTCGATTTTTGCCTCTGAGCAAAAAGTCGACTTAACATTTTTCGATTTTTGCCTTTGACTAAAAAGTCGACTTTTCGATTTTGTCAAAAATGTTCAAAATCGATTTTCGACTTTTATCAACTAAAGCAAAATCGATTAAAAATTTAATTTTTATAAGAATTGTTGTCAACAGATGAAATAAAGTTCTGGAATGTGTAATTTTTAGACAACTTCGGGTTTTTGATAATAAACCAAGTATTTATGAAGAAAATCGAAAGTCGATCGTGTAAAGTCGACTTTTTCTCAAAGATCAAAAGTCGACTTTTAGACTTTTCAATACAAAAAGTCGATTAATCGATTAGTCGAAAGTCGATTTACTTATCCCTATACAAAACGCTGATATTACCCGTGCTGTTGTATGCATATTAAGCATGTATACTTGAGCAAGCAGATGAGGCAGCTCTTGGAGTGTTTAAGAGAAAAATTTTCCGATCTGCGTCGATGGTGAATAACACCGTCGAATGAACCATGAGTTATACCATATAATCTCGAACATCGACATAGTCAAACGGATCGAGCTGCAGCGACAACGTCATCTTGTGAGAATGGATGCGGATTCCCCAGCTCAAAAGGCATATAAATGCGAGCCAAGTGATGGTTCACACAGAAGGAGAAGGCCACGAACCCGATGGAAAGATCAAGTAGAAGACAACATCTCGGAAAATGGTCTTTCAAATTGGATGAGATGCTCACAAGAAAGACGCGCCTGGAAATATTCTTTAAGCTCGGCTTATGGAACAGCCGTTCAGTTATAAGCCATCAAAGTATAGTTTATTGTAAGCCGAACCGAGCCAAAAAATAGACAGGTCGATTTTCAAATGATATATCCTTAATCTAAGTAAGGTATCTCTCTCATGAAGTGTTAATGGATTTTTTCATTTTTATCATGAAGTCTGAAGACGTAGCTTTATGTCCATTCGAAACGAACTAGTTCGAAAAAAAAACTATTCCGTAAAAGTAACAATCGTTAGTAGGTCCGGCTCTTTCGTCCATGTAGTTTCTTTCGTTATAGTCGTTAATGTTTGCTCTCGGTCAACTTTTTTTTAAATCTTTTTAAAATTTAAATTGATAAATAAATTTGAGAACGAAATCCATCCTTGGAGTCTGTATAGGAAAAAGTTTAAAAACTGTATATTCCGAATATTTCAAAATTGTATATATATTATAATTATGATTGTGAACGATCCTCCCGAATTGGGTTATCGAATAAATTGCTGTAGAAAAGTTCATTTACATGCAGTGGCGCCCAACACGAAGTCTTATTAAAGACCTAATTTAAAATGGCTTTAAAGTCTGCATTTTTAAATTCCTTTAGAACAAATGGCGCCCAACATGAATCCAGATTAGCATTTGAATTGTTTCCAAATTTAAAGTAGCAGTGGCGCCCAACACGAAGTCTTATTTAATACCTAATTTAAAATCGCTTTAAAGTCTGCATTTTTATATTATTTTAGAAAAAAATGGCGCCCAACATGAATCCCGATTAGCATTTAAATAGTTTCTAAATTTAAAGTAGCGGAACATAAACCAAAACTTATAATATTGGGTGTTTGCATTTTAGAGTCGCTGATGTAACTGAAATCTGTGAACTTATGAAAGCTACTTTTCAGTTTTTCTTATTGCAGTAAGGAGGAATGGCGCCCTAGCCTTAATAAAATCTTCCAACATATATCAAGACTTTCTACTTTTTTCCTGCAATTTGACGGGATAGTTGTCCAGTAGAAGATTCCAAGGAATAAATTCTCAGTTTTCAAAAATTGTTTTTTTTTTGTAATTTGTAGCCTACTTTTAGATCTAAGAAATTGGCGCCTAACGTGAAGCCTTAAAAAATTAATCCAACTATGTTTTTAAAGATTTCTTTCTATTTATTTCCTTTAAAATTAGTACAGATTGAAATTGCGATTTTTGTTCAGTCCAGAAGTCCAAGGAATCAAGTATCAGTTTTTCAAATTTGGAGCCTGTTTCTAGATCTAAAGAAATGGCGCCCAACGTGAAGCGTTAAAAAAATCTTCCATGCTTTTTCAAGACTTTCTATTTGATCCCGCAAATTGACGGGATAATTGTTCAGTGAATGATTCCAAGGAAGCATTCAAAAGAATTTTTTTAATTTGGAGTCTACTTCCGACCTAAGGAAATGGCGCCCAACGTGAAGCCTTAAAAAATTATTCCAACTACCTTTTTAAAGACTTTATTTATTTATTTTAAAATTAGTACATATTTTGTTCAGTGCATAAGTCCAAGGAATCAAGTTTCAGATTTTCAAATTTGAAGCCCGCTTCAAGATCTAAAGAAATGGCGCCCAACGTGAAGCCTTAAGAAAATCTTCCATGCTATTTTAATACTTTCTATTTGATCCCGCAAATTGATGGAATAATTTTTCAGTGAATGATTTCAAGGTATAACATCTTAGTGCTTCGAAAGCATTTTTTGAATAAAGAGATGGCGCCCAACGTAAAGCCTTACAAAAATATGCCAACTACCCTTTTGAAGATTTATATTTAATTCCTTTAAAATCAGTACAAATTGAAATTGAAATTTTAGTTCAAATGAGGATTTCAAGGTATCAAGTCTCAGTTTTTCAAATTTTGAGCGTGCTTTTAAATCTAAAGAAATGGCGCCCAACGTGAAGAATTAACAATATAATTGCAATTGCATATTTTAAGTATTTTTTAGTGTTTTGTTCATTGTAATTTTGTGTAAATTTGGCGGCCAACAGGATTGACGATCTTTCGATTATGATCAGAGAATTGATCGCCAGTTTTTCAAAGAAAATTTTGAATTCTTGAGACTACTTTCAAAGTTGCATTATATTTTATACAATAAAAGATCGTTTACCTAACTGTCTAAACCAGATTTGTAAATCGAGTGAATTTAGCGCCCAGCGTGATTAAAATTTTGTAGATCCAACGACTCATCCCTTTCCTCATTGGAAGATTTCTGATCGACAATAATTTTTCTTAATTTCTTAAATGAAAAACTTCTTTCAAAAATTTGTATGACCCAGCCAATTTTTTTCCTACTTCCTGTTTCAAGACAATTTTGTTTTCTTCCAAATTTTTGCAATTTCATTGAAATTACGGCAATTGAAACCTTTTCCGCTAAAGAAAAAAAAACCAACCTCTCTGTAGCAATGAAGGTTTCATATTTAGTATTGAATGAATTGCACCTTTCTGTCTCATTCGTTTTTTTTTGTTTGTTTGTGCGCACAAAAAAACCTAAATCTAGGTTGCCAAATGCAATTGCAATGTTGAGCTATGCTGCTGCAATTCATTTCTTCACTCGGCATTACTCGATTTGCAGTGCGATTCAGTGAATCATGCTGTGAACACCAAAAGTTAAGCATGCAGTTTTATTCTCTACATTGTTTCGCAGAAGAAGTGAAGAAGACAACAACAAAAACAACAATTATAAAAAAAATAGTATTATTTTACTATTAAGCAAAACAACGAAGAAGAGGTGGAAAACAAAATGATACAATAATGAGACGAATTGCCACGTTAAGGCCAATTTCAAAAATCGAAACAAAAGAATTATATTTTAGGTGGTATCCGAATGACTGGCTGACTGACTGTCTCAATGATTGAATTGAAAAAACGAGCTATGCATAGGGTCTGGTATGTTTTTGTTTATTTTTTTGTCTTTCTCAATGAAATCCATTTCGTTGCTGATGTTGTTGTTGAATAATAATAAAGTTAGCAATTTAAACATTAACAGTAGCAATCAGAATAGCAACGATGTATTTTTTGTTGTTTTTGTAAAAATGAAAAAAAAACTCTGATTAAATGACAATGCCAACCAACTGCTAGTTTTGAAAAGAAAAATGCAGCATCACCATTACAAAAGGGGTTCAAGAATTATTGTTATTATTGCCCGGTATGGGAATCAAGCAACAAAAACATCCAAATGGTGGGTGTTCTAATTTCATTTTCAATTGCTTGGCATTTAGTTGAGCTGGCCAGTAATGCAACCAAAAATATGCTAAAATTTTAAACTTTGTAAATGATCACATAAATATACACTTTCCTAGAAAAACATCAGAAAAACATATTGAAATATATTTGGATAGTCGGAATGGCGCCCAATGCGGGACAAGAACTAAATGGCTTGAATGTTATTTCTATATGAAAATTATAGAAAATTAATTTGTTAGATATAAATGGCGCCCAACGTGAAACACAGATGCTAAAAATCGAATGCTTCTCTTGGGCAGTTGAAATGGCGCCCAATGTGGGGTAACATATATATAGATTGTATGTTATTTCCATATGGAAACGTGTATGGCTAACAAAAATTGATTACAGGTTATGTGAAAATTAATTTACTAGATATAAATGGCGCCCATCGTGATACACAAATGCTGAAAAACGAATGCTTCTATTGGGTAGTTGAAATGGCGCCCAATGTGAGGCAACAAATAAATGGCTTGTATGTTATTTCCATATGGAAACGTGTATGGCTAACAAAAATTGATTACAGGTTATGCGAAAATTAATTTACTAGATATAAATGGCGCCCAACGTGAAACACAAATGCTAAAACGAATGTTTCTCTTGGGTAGTTGAAATGGCGCTCAATGTGGGGCAACAAATAAATGGCTTGCATATTATTTCTATATGGAAACGTGTATGGCTAACAAAACTCGATTACTGGTTATGCGAAAATTCATTTCTTAGATATAAATGGCGCCCAACATGAAACTCAAATACAGAAAAATGAATGTTTCTCTTGGCAGAGGTTAAATTAAAAAACGACATAATAAAGAAATGCCACCCACCGTGGGTCACAAGCTAAGCGATTGCAAAATTAAATAGGGTATGCCTTGTAGATACCTTTGAAATGGCGCCCAACATAAAACACAAATGCTTCTCTTGGGTAGTTGAAATGGCGCCCAATGTGGGGCAACAAATATTGCATGTTATTTCTATATGGAAACGACTATGGCAAACAAAAATCGATTACAGGTTATGTGAAAATTCATTTGTTAGTTATAAATGGCGCCCAACATGAAACTCAAATACCGTAGTCCTGATTCTGCAAGGAAACGTGTATGACTAACAAAAATCGAATACGTTATGCGAAAAATTCATTTGTTAGATATAAATGGCACCCAACGTGAAACACAAATGCTTCTGTTGGCAGAGGTTAAATAAAAACACATAGTAATGGAATGGCACCCAACGTGGGTCACAAGCTAGACCATTGCAAAATTAAATAGGGTATGCCTTGTAGATAACTTTGAAAGGAAAGAGGAGCTAAAAACAAGATAGGCTGTTCTGCGCCTGATTCTGTAAGAAGTTCTTTTTATACTGAAAATGAGGTATGCATAGCAGGAATGAACATATTCTCCTAGTTCTGTAGCTGATTCTTCGTACATTTCGAATCGTCTCCCGAAAATTTTCATGTTCTATATGGAAACCTGTATGGCCATCAAAACTCGATTACAGGTTATGCGAAAATTCTTTTGTTAGATGTAAATGGCGCCCAACGTGAAACACAAATACTGAAAAACGAATGCTTCTCTTGGCATAAATTAAAAAACGACATAGTAATGAAATGGAGCCTTCGAGATTTCTAAATTATATACTGACAATGAGGTTATGTAGGAATAACCATAATCTCTTAGTTGGTCACCAGATTCTTCATGCATTTCGAATCGTATCCGGTGAATATTGTAAAATAAGGTAGCTCTTTGAAATGAAATCTAATTTTAAACCTAAAAGGGAAGTTGATAGCTCCCAAGGATTCTCTAACTCCACTTCTTTAAGTAGTAATGAAGGCTATTGTCTGCTGTCTCTTGAAGAGCAGGAAATTATTGAAGAAAAAACACTTCAAAATAACTAAGGGCCGAACATGGGGCATATATCGATTTGTTATTAAGGGTCACTGGCACTGAAAACATATATATATTAATTGGCGCCCAAGGCGGGGCACATTGAAAATGTCCTACTTACTGGTGTAGATTCAATGACTTCCCTTGATAATGAATGCTGTAACTATGTATTAGATCTGTGCCAGTATTTAATAACTGGCGCCCAACAGAGGGGATATATCCCAATTACCATTTAGTTATGGTTTCATTAACATTTCAATAATTCTTTTGGAGTATTTATTGATTTTAGGATTCTCTAAATATTTTGCAGCATGGCGCCCAACATGATTCATCATAGCCCAAGTTGTCCTTTTTCAGGTTTCTGCCATTTACTTGAAAGGACATATTTCCATTGTTTTTGAGAACTTTTCAAATTATATATGTAGTGGCGCCCAATGTGCATTAATGGAAATTTCCTTGTCCTTTTCATTTTTAGAAAAGTTTCGGGACTAGTATTTATTTTGGGCATCGGTAAGGTCCAAGCGTTGGGTGACGCTCAATGTCAAAAAAATCAGTCCTTGGGTAATATGTATTTTTTTCTTATTTTCAGGAGAGTTATATGAAAATATTATACAAAATCTGCTTCGGGAATTTTTCGTTTTCATTTCTCTATGGGTTGCAGCTATAAAATCAAAATTTAACACCAAAAATGTTTCCATTACATTATTTACAAATCTGTTTCATCACAACTTCTGAATCATCCATTGAAATCTACAAAACAAAATAAATGAACTACTCAATTCAAAAATAGTCCAACAAAAAGACAAAAAAAAAAAAAACAGAAAAACAATATTTTTGCGCCTAAAATACGCCAGAAAAAAACTACTGCTGTCATTAACGCACAAAAATACAAAATGTCAAAGCAAAAAATAAAAATTTGCAAAAAAAAATATTGAAAACAAAAATAGATGTCATCATCTCTTCCACCTCCTCAAGAAACAAACAAACACACACACACACAGAAATAGGTTCATCGCCGTGATTATTTTTGTCTCACATCTCACGATGATGACGACGACGAAGATGAAGGCATATTTTTGTGAGTAGAATATTTTCGCATTTTAAGCCGGCAAATAGAAAAGTTGAAGGTAGGGGATTTGGGGGAGGGCTGCGGCCACCGGAAGGAGGTTATTGGTGGGCATGATGTACATACGATATTTTTATGAATTTATTTTCGTACGCACAGAGCAATGCATGCTGTCTGCAGTGAATGTGAAAAAAAAACAAACTGCACTCTATGCACACATAAAATAACACACTTAGTATATGTATGTATTTGTATATATCTGTGTGTTGGTGTAATAGTGCGTGCATCCCCAACCATTTCAACATTATCTACAAAAGTCCCCATGCACTCAAAAATTGCTCACTGAAAATCATCATCATCAACATCAGCGACAACCTGGCTGCACACATGCCAGTCCACCAGACCTGCCATATTCCATATTCAAGAAAACAACCACGGGAAATGGCCCTATAAATGCTTTAAATTTTCCTCAGTGAGCGTATGTGTGTGTGTGAGTTTGCAACACACTGTGAAACACCTATGTTTAGATGCCATTTAAAAATACGTACCCCTACATAAATATGAAAATCATTAATTTCCTTTTTCTATGCGTGTATGTGAGTGAGTGTGTCTGAGTGTTAGTGGAATATTTATGTATTTTCCCCCTTTTTATTTCTGGTTGATGTTTAGTTTTTCCATGTCTGCCTGCATTCCCGTTTGTCCTCCTTTAACAGAAGAAGAGGAAGAATAAATAAAAACAATAACAACAACATATGGATGGGTTTGTATTTTCCACACCCAATACTTCGAGGCCTTTCCTTCTTTATTGCAGGGCACACAGTTTTGGGTTGCAGTAACATCTGCATATTGTTGTTAAAATTAATGTAAATTATGGTGGAATGAAAGGGAGGGAGTTTTCCAATTTCCCAAAAATTTCTATTTAAAGGAGGAAGGGAAGGTCCATATGCTCAGAAATAGGTGTGATAATTTATTATATGAAACTGAAATAATTTATCATATATTAAGTGGCGCCCAACGTGGGGCACAACACGAATTTGTGTCAATAGTGACAAAAAATTAAATTTCCTTAATTATGTTAGAAATGGCGCCCAACGTATATCAACGGCATACTGAAACTGTGGCACCCCATCACATCGAAATTTTGTGTAATTTATCACTGCAGTAATAAATACATTAGGTGGTTATATTATTTTATTATTAATGGCGCCCAACTTGGGGTTTATCACAAAATTAAGGCACGCCAAGTATTAATCACATTGGAAAAAACACTAAACGAATATTTTTCAATACATTGATGTCTCATTATTTTGTAGATAGGTTTGTGCGATTGAAAACTTCAAATGGCACCCAACATGAGGCACAACGCAAATTTGTGTCAATAGTGACAAAATATTAAAAATCTTAAATAAATTATTATTTATTATGTTAGAAATGGCGCCCAACGTATATCAACGGCATACTGAAACTTTGGCACCCACCACATCGAAATTATGTGTAATTTATCACTGCAAAAATAAATACATTAATGTTGTTTTATTATTAATGGCGCCCAACGTGGGGTTTTTTTTTGTCAAAATTAAGGCTCGCCAACTATTGGACATATTGGAAATAATACTAAATAAATATTTTTCATTTCCTTGACGTTCCATTATTTTTCCAACAGGTTTGTTGCGATTGAAAACTTCAAATGGCGCCCAACACGAGGCCCAATTCCATAAATAGTTGAGAAATGCCCCTTTGTGTTATTCAAATAAACTAAAAATCGTATTTGGTGATTATATTGCTAATGGCGCCCAATGTGGGGCACATGACTAAAATATTCATTACTGTTTTCTAATACTGAAAATAATTTGGTGAATATAAAAAAATAAGGGCCTAAACATGTATTTTTACGTTTTAAACCTATTTTTTACAAATATTTTTCAACGAATAATTTTTAGTCAGTTTTTTCTCTTTCGAGTCGAGTTTAATGATGAATGTTTTCCAATGAAAAGGAAAGCCAGGAGACGAACCTACGGATCCACTATTATGCGACGCGTTTCGCCGTTGGTTAAGCGGATTATCAGGCTTTTTAAGAATATTTCCCAAAGCCTATATAAGGATTTTTTATAAGATTTTTAAATTTGTTTTAAAAGTTTTCTTTTTTTATTTATCGCATTTATTTTTAAGTAATATTTTCCATCACACATATAAGGAATATTTTTCAAACAAATATTTATTTTTGTTAATAATACTTTTGAGAATTTTGATTTTTTTAGATAATATTTTATGATCTGGTGTTTAAAAAATAATCATTTAATTAAAAATATTTTTCAAAGTTAGATTTTTAATGACTTGCTTTTAAACGTGGATTTTTAATAATAATTGTCTGTACTTAGTTTTCAAAGGATATGGATTTTTTTAATATTTTCCAAATCAAAACTAAAAGGTTGAAACCTTTATTTTTTATTTATAATTGTTTTCCTTGTTTAAAATTATTTTTGACCAAATATTTAATGAGCTCTAATTTTTTGCTTTTTGATGCAATAATTTCTTTATTTTTACTTATTTATTTCTTTATATTAATTTAATATGCGTTTTCCCCAATATTTTCCATCACCTACCACTTTTTCTGTTTATTTTAATCTAGTTAATTTAATATCCTGTTTTTATTCCATTAAATTTCCTCAATTTCATGTCAAATGCCTCTAACCCACGTTTCCTCTACATTTACGTTACATTTCTACTAATCAAACACCTTAAGTCTGACTTACGAGAGTCTTTCGTACATACAGAGAGAGATAGATAGAGAGAGAGTGTGTGTAGAACGAGCAAGAGTGAACACAAACGCTAATAGTTATCTGTTATTTATTTTAATTATTAAATAAAATCAAACAAAAACAAAATTACACTTACATTTTTTTGTAAAAAGCAATCCAAAAAATTTTGTTTTAAAATAAAATTAACTGCAATTAATCCTTTTTTGTTGTTGTTGTTCTTGTCCGTGTAATGATGAGCGGGAGATGTGGGGTTATGTTTGTTTATAAATTTCTTATAGAAGAAGAAGCAAATCCAACTCTTGGAGCCATGAATTGTTTTGAATAACTGGCTGGCTGGCTGACTGGCAGAAAGAGAGAGAGAGCGAGAAACAGGCCACAAATACAAGAAGAAGACAAATTATATTTTTGTCGTGATTATTGTTGTTCTTGTTGCTGTAGTTGTAATAATAATCCACAGGAAATGACAGACAGATGTGCATGCGTATGATTGTTTAGTTCGTTGTTGTTGTTCTTGCTGTTGTTGATTTGTTTTTGTATGTTGTGTTCACTAATGCTGTTGCTGGTTTTTGATGCTGACTGTTATTTCTTCTTCTTCTTGTTGATGTGTGTTGTTTATTTCATAAATTTTATTTTGTTGTTGTTTTATTTTTCAATAGATCAGTGTGTTGATCATTTGTTTGTGTACCACTACACAACTACCGACTCTCCTCTTTCTCTCTTTGTGTGTAATATGAGTTTGTGTATGCAACGAGTGTTGTTGTTGTTCGTTTCTGTGTGTAGTTTTTGGTTTGGTTGGTCAGAGAGAGCCTTTAGCTTAGCTGTGGTGTTTTATGTAATTCTTGCAAACAAAAAAACACAAAATTTTGGAATTTTAATTTTAAACAAAAGAAAAAAAAACACATACACAGCGCACAGAAAAATAAACAAAATTCCAATTTTATTATTGAAATTTGTTTTTCACTTTTTGGCAGATGGTGTTGTTGGGGTTTCTCTTAAGATTTTTGTTTTGCTTTGCTTTTTTTATTGATTCATTCATAAAATATTTTTTTTGTTTGCTTTTTGTTATCCTCTAGTTGGCCAAATGTGTTGTTGTTGTTTCAATTCACTCACTTTTTTCTTCATTCACATAAAACAAATTTGTAAATTTTTTATTTTTCTTAAAAAAAATATTATTTTCTTACTTCTTTTTTTTTGCTTGTAATACTTCTTGTATGTGTGTATATTTTAATATATATATATAGCCACATAAATTTGTGCTTTTATTCAATTATTTTTCTTGTTTTGTTTTGCTTTTTTCAACTCTTGATTGATTTTTCTTTCATTTTTTTCTTGTTGGGGTTTTATTTTTAGGCACTGAATGAACTTTTCGTTTTGTTTTTTTTTTCTCTTTTGATTTTCTTTATGTATTTTTCTTTTTTGTATTTCGTTTGTATTTTTTTCGATTTTTTTAATTTTGTTTTAATTATATCCGATGATGATGGTGGTGTTGTTGCTGCTGCTGATGCTGCCGATGATGATGAATTTGTTGGATGTCACTTTTATTTGCTGTTGGGGGATAAATGAATAATGACGAAGATGTTGAGTAAATGGGGTGGGGAGATAGGTGATCAAAAAAAATCAAATGAAATGAAATTGATTTCATTAAGAAGAAGCCATAAGCTATCAAGGTTTTTTCATCAATGAAGGAAGGTGGTTTCATGGGGAGAAATCATCAGCATCACACTCACTAAAACAAAACACTCACTTTTCTTTTTTTCTTGTTGTTAATTGAATGAAGCTTAACTCAAAACCTTATTAAGAGGCGCGAAAAATGTTTTAGTTTAATTTTCTTGTAATGGGGTTGGGTCGTTCGCTAGATCGATACGCGTGTACTCTACTCAATGTGTAACTGACAATGGGATTTTAGTTTTTTTTTGCTTTTTTTGTTCTGAAAAGCGGTAAATCGTTTTGCTGCGAAATAAATCCAAGTGGTTGTATCCCGTACTGGCTAACTCGAACTAATAGCAAGACACAGACATTGCTCTCACATAGCTGGCAAGCAAGACCAAACAAAAAACATGCAGACACACACTCAGAGAGAGAGAGAGAGAGCGCGAGAGAAACCTCAAACAAACCCCACACATATTGGGTTAGGCAACCCTACTCTCTCCCAACCAATCTCAAAGAGGGAGAGAGAGAGAGAGAGAGAGACAGAGCAGCCAAACAAGATTTCCATTAGGCAATAACAAAATGATATTGCTTTTAAAATAGGAGATCGGCAGAGAGCACACACGACAGAGAGAATCCAATTACATTACTCTCGTTATTCTGTGGATACCTATCTCATAGATATCCATTTGTATTTTCTTATGAAGAAATCAAATTACAGTGGCTCCATATTTTAATGCACAGAGTAATGGAGTAGACCTTTTAAGAGCAGAAAACAAATGTGGAGGAAAGTGAGACCTGATAATTGATAAAAAATATTTAAATCAAAATTATAGAAAATTCAAAATAAATTGTCCTTTAAATATTCCGATCTTCGCACAATCCATTTATCTAATAAACGTTTTTGTGCGGGAGACATGGTGGGGTTTTTTAAACCAAAATGTGGATCCCGAACAGGATTCTGTCATTTCTTAAGGATTCAGTCAATTTCTATTGCCTGAACGTCTCTTGGAACTTTTCCTTTGTTTTGTATGATGTCATCAATTGTGAAATGGCGCCCAACGTTCTCCTTTTCCTTCCATTGAGAATTTTTGTTAGAATTGTGAAATGGCGCCCAACGTTCTCCTTTTCTTTAATTGACAATTTTTGTACGAATTGTAAAATAGCCCCCAATGTTCTCCTTTCCATTTGAATTCCATTGAGAATTATTGTTAGACTTGTGAAATGGCGCCCAATGTTCTTCTTTTCTTTAATTGACAATTTTTGTACGAATTGTGAAATGGCGCCCAACGTTTTGTTTTTTTTATGAATTATTAAATCTAAAATTCTCGTTAATATCTCGTGAAAAAGGTAGGGAGAAGTGTTGGGCATAATTTGTATACCATTTTCGTTTCCCTATTTTTTTTTTATGTGGCGCCCAACATTTATCATTCAAAATGAAAATGGAACTAAATCTAGACCTACAATAAATCAGTCGATAAAGACTTTCTTGACTCCACATACCAACATTGGGAAGTGTTAAATTTATAGTGGCGCCCAACGTTTTCCATATGTTATGGAATCTAAATATCCAATTTATCTCTCAAGAAAAAAGTTGAGATCTTTAAAATACGAAAAAATTATATCGCATACGAATTATATAACTTGGAACTCAAGCTAATACTGCAATAAATTTAAAGAGATTTAGACATGTTAAGACATCTTAAAAGGGTTCAAATAATAATATTAAACGCCTGGTTCCACAGACTTATGAAATATGGTGGAATTGCGTCCACATTTATCCATTCGACAAAGGAATTTAGTAATCTAGTGGGGGAGAAATATTTTCAAGTATTAAAAATTGAGCCACTATATCTATATAACTATCTCATTCAGGCTCAACTATGCCCATGCATAACCAAATTGGTAGTCAAACAGTACAAGGTGCAACAAATACCATCGTACAGGGTATTATTGCGAAAGACTATTAAAGGTTGAAGTTTGTGAAAGGTCCAGTTTGTGAAAGAAGTTCAAGGCATTTAAACCCTTGGGAGAAAGGGATAATGGAAACCTAATATTCTACACCTGTTCTCCACATAACATTATTGGCACATTTTCATTCGTTTGTAGATTTAGCCGAGTAACGAAGGTCCGCAATTTGGTATTTCAAGTTCTTGATTGTTAGGAAACATCCTTGCCGAAATTTGTGAAAAGTTGCCCATGCCTTTACATAGCCCTCATAAAAGGGTTACATTTTCGAACAAAACAGTCAGTAATTTAGTATTCCGTTTCCACAGAAATTCTTAATATGGACCCATTTTTGACATCTTATCCTTGTCGAATTTTCCAACCAAAATGTGTCTGTAATTTTGCGCTTAATTTTGTCGGTGTATAAAAACACCTAACATATAATTGCGTCCATGTAAGGGTCCCGGCAGATTATAGATAGTCTGAACATACACCTCATGGTGATGGACCCAATCTAGCGAGGGTTTTACTGAATATTTTTCGACTTCGTTGTGCTGAACAGACTATGGATATTTTTTAGATTTCAGAACTAATTTTCCATCTTATATTTGATTTTTTTAATCGCTTCAGTTCTCTGTGTAGGAATTTAATTAAGGGGACCTAAGTAACTTTGCCTAATTTCTAGGACCCATATTTATTTCCTCTTCTTTGTAAAATATTTGGCACTGGTAGAATATTGTTTGCCCTGAGCCACTGTATTTTATAAAAAATGGGTGTATTTGTCTGCTGTTTGTTTCGCCGTGTTTATCGATGACGTAGATCTTTCTTGAGGTTTTTATGGTTCTCTCACCTAGTGCCCTCTCTCTCTCCCGAACTATCTTGGAATTAACTAAATTTTTAGTTAATTTGGAACATATTTAATATTATTTTTAAAATTATTTAATTAATTTTTGTAATATCTTTCAACAACATTTCCTTAACAATTTATCTAGAAAATCTGCATGCGGTAAATTTATATATTTTTTTGCAAAATAAAATATAAGAAAAACGAGTAAAAACAGCGGATACAGCAAATCGACCACAAACGACGGCGTCATATGCAGGCGGCGCATACATTTCAACAACAACAAAAAGCCACTTTGGCTGTTGCTGACGCCGCCGCCGTCGCTGCGACAGCGATTGCTGGTGCTGTCGACTCTGCTTGTTCTTCACTCTGTTAATTCATTTGAAATACACTTTTTTCAATGAATGAATTTTGCACAGTTCGATAAGGTCGTCCGCATTCAGTATATTTTCCTGTCGTCTTCTGCTTGTTCTTCTTCTTGTTTGCTTGCTTGTTGCCATACACCAATACAGGCGACGCCGCCTATACATGTATTTGTTTTTGTGCTGATTGTCAACGTATTTTTTTGTTTTTTGTTTTTTTGTACATAATTTTTTGTATTTTTCTTTGATACTGATTCTTCTCCTACAACACCTTCTTCCTTCGCCTGTGTGGAGCTCAACAGGAAAAAAACCAAGCATTTTTATGCCTCCTTTTGGTTTTTCTTTTTTTTGGTGTAAAGATGAGTGGATAGATGATGAATAAAAAATAAAACTATCTTTTCATTTTTCATTTAATTTTTTTTTCATAATATTTTTTTTTTTAATTTATTTCATTTCACTCTTTTTTTCTTGTATTTGTATTTTTCTTTTTATGCATACCATCATATTCTTTCGTTATGAAAATTTCGGTTTAATTTCTAGATTTATTCGTAATATTTTCTTTTCTGATTCGTTAATTAAACACACAAACAAAACAAATGGAAAAAAACGTTTTTCTTTTGGAAAAATCAAGAACTAATTTTTCCAGAAAGGCGGCGACAAACCAACGAAAGACCCGTGTAGTAGAAATATATTTTTTTCCAATTTTTTTTTTGTTGGTTTCTTTTTTGTGTTGGTCTGAGGAAGAAGACAAACGACGACACTCTTCTCCTATGGAAACTCCTTCTAAATAGAATATTTTTTTTGTGTAGCCGGCCTTAGGCCGGGTATTTAAGACTTTCTCCCTACCAACACCGGCTGCGACAACGTATCTCTTCTATACGCGTACTTCGCTCCGTCCGCTCAACAGGGAATATGAAAAACGACTGATTTGCACACATACATTAGTGCTCTCGTTTGCTGGGGCCAAAGCTAACATGATTGGGGGGAGCACAAACACACACATCGCACATATGCCGAAGAGAAAGAGAGACTTAATTCGCTCTCTATGCTCGCCTTTGGACATCTCGTATCGTTGTTTTGGCCGGAAAAAGAGCTTACATGAATTCGCCGCTTACATCCGCTATACAGAGTCGTTATTTGAGGTATTTGTGGGGTTATGAGCAGCAACAACAACGCAAGTGATAAGTAACCCAGCAAACACACTTAGGGAGAGAATATCGGCTAGGTTGTACTATGGAAGATTTTTAAATGGCTGTATCTCGGTTAATAATAGTCGTATTGAAGTGAAACAAAAAGTGTTGTGAAGCTGGAGAATTGTAGAATATACAGAAAGTATAATAAATTTTTAACGATAACCCAACAAACACAATTGGTGAGTGAATATCGGCTAGGTTAAAATATAGAAACATTTTTGGATAAATTATTGATAAGTGTTAAAAGCGTATAGTCTAAAATAGTGTTATGACGAAGCATAAATTCCTTTCAGTGTTTTTGTCGAATATATTCGACATTTAAAAGTACTCTCTTTCTTTGCGATTTTTCGGTTATCCTATGTACCGTTACTATTGATTTTTTGCTAAAAGACAGACCAACCTGGCCAAGGGTTAAAATGAACACTGCTATTTTTTCTAAACTCTGTGCCTTTATATGATCGTAATTACAAAATTTTAGATTTTTATTCCGACAAAAAAATTTTTGACACTGAAAGGGTTAAAATATTTTTAGAGAAACGCAGATTGTCAAAAACAAGATGTTTAGAGAAAAGCCGATTTTTTATACCCTACACAACTATGTTGTCAGGGTATTATAGCTTTGTGCAGCCCCAAAATTTTGTAACGCCGCAAAATATTTGTCCTATGCACACCTTTAAGTATACCGATAGTCATATCTCGACTAGCTGAGTCTATCTAGACATGTGCAAACATGATGCAGGCCACAGTTACGGACCAATCTTCACGAAATTTTGCATGTATGATGGTTTCTGGCCAATGAAGACCCCTATTCTTTTTGGTAAAGATCGGTTAATATTTAGGGGATGAAATGAAATGGACCAAATACTTAATTTTTGTCCGTTTTTCTGGTCGCTCCAGAGACTGCAATTATGACCCAAACTCCAATTTATGCATAGAGAAGAGGATGGGGCCAAAGAATAAGCATGTCTGTTTTGATAAAGATCGGTCAATGTTTAGCGGATCAAATGGACCCCGACTTTTGTGTGAAAAATGTAAAAATTTGTATTATATAGCGTATATATTTAATCCTGAAGGACATAAGCCCAAGAAGTAGATAGTATATCCTAGAGGAGTGGTTCGCCTTTATTGATACCAATTATATTGTCGTATGTACTCGGAAGTGGGAGTTACACTTAAATATTTACAGGTGCTTACGCATTCAGATATTATTTAGTAACCCATTACCACACTAGAGGGCGGAAATATAACTCTGATCGTTTTGAAATTTTCCATGAGGTTCCAGTTATGGTCAAGGATAACACCTGCAATTTTCGGTGATGATCAGATTATAATATTGGGATGAAGTGGACCGAAAACTTAATTTTTTTGTGTTTTTTTTTCGAATCGAGAATCCGCCACAATTGAAAGCCGAACATCATAACACAAGCCACTGTGAAGGGAATCTGGACAAGTAATTAGAAAGCTGCATTGAATATTAGTAATATTTGTTGACCTCTAGTCGGTCAAGAGGCTGCAAATATCTCAAAATATTGCCCATGCTCAGAATATAGAATCACAGAAAGTTAGATTTTCGTGGAAGTTGTGTAGGGTATCATATGGTCGGCCCTGTCCGACTATACTGCTCCGCTCACTGGTTTTAAAATTGTATTTTTAATTCGTCGATTTTTAAATTTTTTAACCCTTTCATTGTTTTTGTTGAATATATTCGACATTTAAAAGTACTCTCTTTCTTTGCCATTTTTCAGTTATCCTATGTACCGTTACTATTGATGTTTTTGTTTTTGCTGAAAGACAGACAAAACTTGTCGAGGATTAAAATGGCAATTGCTACTTTTTCTAAACTATGTTCCTTTATATGATTACAAAATTTTAGATTTTTATTCCGACAAATTTTTTCTTTAACACTGAAAGGGTTAAGGCCAGGATTTTTTTTTTTTTTGGAAAATATTTTTGAACATTTTTTTATTGAGAATAGAGTATAGGGCAGATTTGTAAAAAAAATTAACTAACTATCAAAGTGTAGCTTAAAAGAATAGTTTTTTTTTAATTCCTCCACCAAACTCTTAGCTGGGTTACGCTGAAAGTAACAGTTAATGGGCCCAAGAGGTGAGCGGAAGTTAACGGAAACATAAACGGGAGAGAATACATCCGTCGTTTTGGCACATTGCATGAGAGTTATGGAGAGCGTAAGTACACAACATGAGAGATAAATAACAACCAATGCAAAAAGAAGAAGAAGCAACATCAACGGCCGAGTAAACACCGATAAGGCGGCGAATATAATCACGTACTCATACACACACACACACACGTACATACCTAGTATGCCGCATTGTAACGACAATGTTCATTGCTATTTTTTGTTGTTGTTTCAATAGTATATTTTATTTGGCAATTTGTTTCTTTTTTTGTTTTGTTTTTATCATTGAACCAACCGACCGAGCAGCCAGCCAGCCAGCCAACCTTAACACAAACAGGCGAACGCCACACACTCACGAGAAATGACGATGACAACAGCAACAACAAGAGATTAATAGCAGCAGCAAGAATAACATCAAAAAAAAATACGCTGATAGCAGAAATTTCATTGATAAATAACGAGGAAATTTCAATTTACACACCAATACCATGAAAGAGAATGGCATAGAGCACACACACACACACGCATGGACTCACATACCCACACGTAGGGTAATCTCAAGCGCTCTTAAGAGACGTAATATGAATAAAAAGCATGTTCCACCCCACGCAGCAAAAAAACAAACGTATTCGCGATTTGTATGTAGGCCAGATCGTTTGATCGCCGACGTCGCCGTCCTCACATAGATCAGCTACTCTATAAGGCGTATGGCGGCGTATAATGAATGGAGGACGGATATAGCGAAACAAAGTTGGCCGGTTGTTTGATGAACGATAAGTTTCCGTACACCTCTCTCTCTCCTCAATCTCTTGCTCTTTACTTCCCTGCTGGGGAGTGGGAATGCAACAACACCTTTGCTAGGGACCATGACGAACCATAGGTAAATTCGGTGGACAAATTTATGGCCTACAACAATTTCATTTAAAAGGTGTTTTTTTTCGGTTGTCTATATTTGTAAATATTTTTACGTTGGGCAGTGCCATAATCATAAAAACGCTGGCAGAACAGCCACCATAAGCTAAACACAAAACGGAAATTGAAAATATGAAATATGCCAACTTGTGGGCGCACGCTCTTTTGCTACAAAAAAAATAAAAAAAAAATATCCACAAACAACAAAAATAAAAACCCGTCCATTTAATCGCCAAGCTAGGCGGCAGTCATTCAGTCTATCTGCTGTTTGGGTTTTTGGTTCAGCAAAAAAAAAACTTGATTGCATCTTCTTAGGTGGAGGGAATGTGTGAACGAGAGCGATCGGTTGGGAGGTCGCAAATATATTCACGGCAAATTCATGTCTGTCGTTGACACTTCATTCATTTAAATTTCTTACGGCGAATTGATAGCGGCCTCCCATTCAATAATTTTGAACTCTTTGCAAAAAAAAAAAAATAAATAAATAAAAAATAAAAACGACAACATCAAGGCAAACGGAAATGACAAATGATTTTGAGCAGAGAGTAGAGAGCGAGAGATGTATGAGAGAATGTATACGTGTGTTGGTCAATACAGCTCTCTGTCTTATTGTTGGGTTTGTGGAGAGCTATGCAATTATGTTTTTCCCCATGAACGATGGCTGGAAGAGAGTTTCACGAATTTATATAGGGATGCCAAGGTGTAGAATCCGTGATTAGCGTAATAGGTCGTCGTTGAATAGAAGAAAGTTAAACTTCTACATTCCCGACCATGTTAATTTCATCCATCTGTGGAATATGAAAATATCCGCCACAAAATCAACAGCCTCACTGTTCACCACATGGGCGGCTGAAATGAAGCTCCCACTGAACATAATGGTCGATTGAGAACTGATTTTGACCACCAACTATCCCAAGATACTGGGAATTAGGGATACGTAGTCGAGCGCAAAAGTCCACTTTTAGACTTTTCGATTTTTGCCTCTGGCCAAAAAGTAGATCTTAAGATTTTTCGATTTTTGCCTTTGACTAAAAAGTCGACTTTTCGATCTTTCGATTTTGTCAAAACTGTTCGAAATCGATTTTCGACTTTTACTGCAAAATCGACTAAAAATTTAATTTTTTATATGAATTATTGTGAACAGATAAAGTAAAGTTCCGGAAAGTGCAATTTTTGAGCAATTTGAGCTTTGTGATAAAAAAAACCAAGTATTTATGAAGAAAATCGAAAGTCGATATTGAAAAGTCGACTTTACGATTTTCTCATAGATCAAAAGTCGACTTCTACTTTTAGACTTTTCAATACAAAAAGTCGATTTACTTATCCCTACTGGGAATAATGTTCGAAAGCCTTTTCAAGTCGTCTACGCAAGCCACTGCTTCATGCGATAAGCTGAGAAGTAGGAACAAGGTCCTCAAGTCGCTAGCCGGCAGCACTTGGGGCGCTGACAAAGAAAGTTTTTGATCTCTTATAAAGCAATAGGCCGGACAGTGGTAAGCTATGCGGCGGCAATGTGGTTCGCGAATGTTAGTGATACGCAGTGGAAGAATATCCAGACCTGCCAGAATGCTGCCCTGAGAACTGTAACAGGGTGTCTCCTCATGACTCCTATGGACAATCTTCATGAGGAGACGAAGATCATACCCGTTCATTGTTGTCGATGCAGTACTTGCTTGGGTGCTATCGTTGGGAACACCCCTGGCATAGTCTTATGGAAAGGACTCCCCAGTCCAGGTACGTCAGGAAAGATCTTCATGATCTAGAGAGGGAGGTCCAAAGGTATAATCAGGTCTGAATGGTATTCGCACGAATGTAATCGCTCAGACCAGGGACGTACGCTCGGGGGCGGCCCTGGGGGCCCCCCCGAAATGAATTTTTTTCACAGTAAATTTATGTTTGCAACAGCGAATTTTTTCATTTTGTACTACCGGGCCCCCCCCGAAATGAAATCCTGTGTACGTTGCTGGCTCAGACAGTAGAGCAATATCGCATGAATGCCATAATCGCAGACCACCCGCATCCATCGCAGCAGAGGATAATCAGCTGCCAAGACAAACACGAGTAGTCTTAGCTCAACTAAGATCAGGATGGTGCAAACGCCTCAAAAGACCTCGGAAAAGACGTTTCACAACCCTTCAATACCGAACGAGGATTCAGACAAGAAACGGCTGGACCGATTTGACTTAAAAATTCTGTTAGTAGTCTGTAATTGAAGTAGAAAGGTTCGAATGAAAGAACACTAATGAAGATCCCTATTGTTTTTGGTAAAGATCGGTTAATATTTAGGGGATGGAATGTACCAAATACTAAATTTTTGTCGCTTTTTCTGGTCGCTCCAGAGACCGTAATTATGGCCCGAACATCGTGAAATTTTACAAGGAGAAGGGGATCAGGCCAAAGAATGAGCATGTGTGTTTTGATAAAGATCGGTCAATATTTAGCGGGTCAAATCGACCCTGATTTTTGTGTGAAAAAATACAAAATTTGGATTCTATGGCGTACATAATTACTCCTAAAGGACATAGACCCGAGAAGTTGATAGTATATCCAAGAGGAGTGGCTGACCTTTAAACTGATACCAATTATATGGTCGTATGTACTCAGATGTGGGAGTTACACTTAAATATTTACAGGTGCTTAATATTTAACGATTAAAATTGACCATTACCACACTAGTAGGGGAAAATATACAAAATTTGAAATTTTCTATGGCGTATATAATTACTCAAGAAAAGTGCTTATAATTTTCGGTGATGAAGTTGAAAGTAAATTTGGAATGAAAGGAGAAAACTTAATTTTTTGTAATTTTTAAATTGATACCAATTATATTGTCGTATGTTCTCACGCTGAAGGCAAGTTACACTTAAATATTTACAGGTGTTTACGTATTCAGATATTATTTAGTAAACCATTACCACACTAGAGGGCGGAAATATAACGCTGATCGATTTGAGATTTTCCATGGGGTAAACATTTATGGGCAGAAAGTTAGAACTCCGTTGTAGTTGTGTAGGGTATCGTATGGTCGGCCCCGTCGACCATTTATGGTTTTTGATATTATCTTTGATATGTCTCTAAAATTTATAAGTTTTTCATATATAGGCGTGGATTTTTTTAAAATTATATTTTTAAGCATCATATAAAGGCGATTTTCACGAAACTTAGCACACATCATTCTGGACTTATTTTAGTACGCTATGACAAATTTCGTGTAAATGGAATGATTTTCAGAGACTTTGGTGCACCAATTACCTTAAATCGGGCGAAACTGTATATGGGACCTATATCTAAATCTGGACCGATTTTCACGAAACTTAGCACACGCCATTCTGGACTTAGTTCAGTACGCTATGACAAATTTCGTGTAAATCGAATGATTTTCAGAGACTTTGGTGCACCAATTACCTAAAATCGGATGAAAATATATATGGGAGCTATATCTAAATCTGAACCGATTTTCACGAAACTTTGCACACATCATTCTAGACTTAGTTCAGTACGCTATGCCAAATTTCGTGTAAATCGAAAGATATATAGGGACTTTGGTACACCATTTACTTTAAATCGGACTAAAATATATATGTGAGCTACATTTAATTCAGAATCGATTTTCACGAGACTTTGAACACATCATTCTAGACCTTATTCATTACTATATGCCAAATTTCGTGTAAATCGAAAGATATATAGGGACTTTGGTACACCATTCACCTTAAATCGGACGAAAATATATATGGGAGCTATATCTAAATCTGAACCGATTTTCACGAAACTTAACACTCATCATTATAGACCTTATTCATTACGCTGTGCCAAATTTCGTGCAAATCGAAAGATATATAGGGACTTTGGTACACCATTTACCTTAAATCGGACGAACATATATATGGGAGCTATATCTAAATCTGAACCGATTTTTCCCAATTTCAATAGAGTTTGTCCTTGGGCCAAACAAATGAGCTTTGCCCAATTTCATCCACTTCGGATCATAAATGCGACCTGTATTTTGTTTACAATTTAACATGGGCAGACGGATGGACATGCATAAATCGACTCAGAAAGTGATTCTTTGCATATTCTCATGAGTCTACCTCGATTATTTTTGCCTGTTACAAAGATATGCACAAGGACATAATACCCTGTACCACAGTGTGGTGTAGATCTTAAATTAAATCGTTTTTGATGCAGCCATTATCGCTTAAATTAAGTAAAAATTTAATTCCACAAGAAGAGATCAGATTAACTTTTAAAAGCCCCCTTTAAGAACAAACTGCTTTGGCATCCCTGCTGCAAACTCCAGCAAAGGGAGTTGCAAGTTTTGCAAAGAGTTCATAGTCGGGTTTCGAAAACGAATGCTGAGTATTTTCCTCTTCATCTTCTTCTTCTTCCAAAAGGAAACCACAATAACAAACAATAATTATCTGAAAACCATGGTTGAATGTTTTCCAGATTTGCTGAGCATAAATATCAAGAGAGAAAGATTGAGAAGAAGAGAGTCGGCTGGTAGTGCAACAGAAGGCCCCCACATTCAACAAAACCCCCCAAAAGACTTTACGGCGAATAACCATTAACATGGATTCGGGCTGCAGTGCAGACAAGATATAAAACAATCATAAAAAGGTGTATGGGAGTGTGTCAGTGTGTGTGTTGGTGTTGCTGTATGCAATATTGATGCATTGCTATAGTCATGCCATCGGTGGGGTGCGAGAGAGCTTCGAGGGGGGGTATTGGAGCACTCGTTTATGCCGACAACATTCGTCGGTTTGTTATGATATTTGGTGGGCTATGGAACGTGGGCATCTACACATATAACAAAAACACACATTGTTGTTGTTCTTGTTATTTTTCTTCTTCTTCTACATCTTCGTCCTCTCGCTTGCCCAGCTTTGCTGCTGCATTTAAATCAAACGAATTCATTCAGTGAGTCAATCAAAAAATTACAACCCAACTGTCGGTATGTCTGTCTGTCTGACTCTCGGCCGTTCGACTGCAATTTCTCGTTGTTGTTGTTGTTGTTCGTTTGATTCGACAATGTTGTTGTTTTCTGTTCTTGTCTTCATTTCTTGTTGTTGGTATTGCATTTTCTTGATTTTTGTGCTTATTTATTTCTTTTGCTTCTTCTTCTTCTCGTATTTTTTTTTCTTCGGTAGCGGATGTCGAACAAGTTTTCTACGAATGGGTGTGGATAGCGAAAAACATTTACCTACACATCAACACACACACACACACACTTTACATTCATACTCCCATAGATGCACTGTTGGTTTTGTTGCTGTTTGTGACATTGTGGTTATTTCCTTCGTTCTTTCATTATTTTTTTGTTTTTGCGTATATGTGTGAATGTATGGGTGTATGCGTATGCTTTTCCGTCTTGCGTTTGAGGCATCGGTGGTCTGCTATTCATTTGGCCGTTGCCGCTATTCCTATTCCTCGTGTGCGTTTTTTTTTGTCCAACCAAAATTGGATCATTTGACCGCTTGGCTTTTGCTCTCTGCGTAGCCTGATCTTTGACAGTATTTTCTTCAGAATTGCATCCATTCGGAAAATATTTTTTGGAGGGATGAAATTATTTTTTATCATCACTTACTGAGTCAATTTATGCATGTCCGTCCGTCCGTCTGTAGATGTTAAATTGTAAACAAAGTACAGGTCGCATTTATGATCCGATTTGGATGAAATTTGGCACAAGGCACATATTTGTCCCTAGAACGAACCCTATCTGAAAATCGCTTCAGATTTAAATATAGCTCCCATATATATTTTCGTCCGATATAGGCGCCAAAGTCCCATTATATCTTTCGATTTGCACGAAATTTGGTATAGGTCCAGAATGATGTGTGCAAAGTTTCGTGAAAATCGGTTCAGATTTAGATATAGCTCCCATATATATTTTCGTCCGATTTTATGTAAATGGTGCACCAAAGTCCCAATATATCTTTCAATTTGCACGAAATTTGACATATCGTACTGAACTAAGCCTAGAATGAAGTGTGCTGAGTTTCGTGAAAATCGGGTCAGATTTAGATATAGCTCCCATATATATTTTCGTCCGATTTTATGTAAATGGTGCACAAAAGTCCACATATATCTTTCGATTTGCACGAAATTTGGCGAAGGGTACTGAATTAAGTCCAGAATGATGTGCGCTGATTTTCATGAAAATCGGTTCGGATTTAGAAATAGCTCAAATACATATTTTCCTCCGATTTAAGGTATATGGGGCACCAAAGTCACTATATATCTTTCGATTTGCACGAAATTTGGCATAGGGTACTGAATTAGGTCCAGAATGATGTGTGCTAAGTTTCGTAAAAATCGGTTCAGATTTAGATATAGCTCCCATATATATTTTCGACCGATTTTATGTAAATGGTGCACCTAAGTCCCTATATATCTTTGGATTTGCACGAAATTTGACATATCCTACTGAACTAAGACTAGAATGGTGTGTATTAAGTTTCGAGAAAATCGATTCAGATTTAGATATAGCTCCCATATATATTTTCGTCCGATATAGGCACCAAAGTCCCCATATATCTTTCGATTTGCACGAAATTTGGCAATGGGTACTGAATTAGGTCCAGAATGATGTGTGCTGAGTTTCGTGAAAATCGGTTCAGATTTAGATATAGCTCCCATATATATTTTTGTCCGATTTTACGTAAATGGGGCACCAAAGTCCCCATATATCTTTCGATTTGCACGAAATTTGGCATAGAGTACTGAATTAAGTCCAGAATGATGTGTGCTATGTTTCGTGAAAATTGGTTCAGATTTCGATATAGCTCCCATATATATTTTCGTCCGATTTAAAATAAATGGGGCACCAAAATCCCTATATATCTTTCGATTTTCACGAAATTTGGCATAGGGTACTGAATTAGGTCCAGAATGATGTATGCTAAGTTTCGTAAAAATCGGTTCAGATTTAGATATAGCTCCCATATATATTTTCGACCGATTTTATGTAAATGGTGCACCTAAGTCCCTATATATCTTTGGATTTGCACGAAATTTGACATATCCTACTGAACTAAGACTAGAATGGTGTGTATTAAGTTTCGAGAAAATCGGTTCAGATTTAGATATAGCTCCCATATATATTTTCGTCCGATATAGGCACCAAAGTCCCTTTATATCTTTCGATTTGTACGAAATTTGGCAAATTTGAAATAAGCCTAGAATGATGTGTGTTAAGATTCGAGAAAATCGGTTCATATTTAGATATAGCTCCCATATATATTTTCGTCCGATTTAAGATAAATGGGGCACCAAAGTCCCCATATATCTTTCGATTTGCACGAAATTTGGCAAAGGGTACTGAATTAGGTCCAGAATGATGTGTGCTGAGTTTCGTGAAAATCGGTTCAGATTTAGATACAGCTCCCATATATTTTTTCGTCCGATTTTATGTAAAAGTTTTCCAAAGTCCCTATATATCTTTCGATTTGCACGAAATTTGACATATCGTACTGAACTAAGCCTAGAATGATGTGTGTTAAGTTTCGAAAAAATCTGGTCAATTTAGATATAGCTCCGATTTTATGTAAATGGTCACCAAATATATATTTTCGATTTGCACGAAATTTGGCATAGGGTTATGTAATGATGTGTGCTATGTTTCGTGAAAATCGGTTCAGATTTCGATATAGCTCCCATATATATTTTCGTCCGATTTTATGTAAAAGTTTTCCAAAGTCCCTATATATCTTTCGATTTGCACGAAATTTGACATATCGTACTGAACTAAGCCTAGAATGATGTGTGTTAAGTTTCGAAAAAATCGGGTCAGATTTAGATATAGCTCCCATATATATTTTCGTCCGATTTTATAAAAAAAGTACGAATTTTCAAAAAATATTTTTGGAGAAGCCACCAAATCTTAGATTATTTAGGGAATATTTTTTGAAAGAATCTTCAAAGCGTAGACTTGCAACAAAAATTTTAAAGGAGTTATTAAAGCGTAGAATTTTTTTTTTCAAACCGTTGATTTTTTAATAAATAAGTGATTAAAATATGAAATAAGAATAAATGGAGGGGCCATCAATGCGTAGATTTTTTATAAACATTTTTTTGATATCGATTTTTTTTCTACATTTTTTGACGAGCCCTGCTACGTTTTGATTAGTAAAAACATATTTTTTCCAGAAATCATTGATTCCGTCGATATACAACAAAGTAGATGACCATTGTGACCAAGAAAAAAAGTGGAAGAAAAACAACAACAAACAGAAGGGTCAATTGCAGTGGCAGACAACACGAAACAATTGACGAAAAACATCAACGGCAGGCGTCACGACCTCAAGAACCAACAAAAAACAACAACAGCTAGAGAAGTAGCTGCAGCATCATCCTCCGAAGTAATAGCACAAGCCACAATTCATGCACACACACACAATAAAGGCGTAGCAATCGATAGGAGTCGACCAGGGAAAATTCCTTACTCCCACATCAGAGCGATTTTAACGCCCATGCAACAAAAGTGCACAACATGTCAATCATTTGCAACAAACGCACACACACACACTCACATACAACATTCACAGTATTTGCGATTCTTATTCATCGTCTTTAACATGAAGAATAGCAGCAACAATAACAACAACATCTCCAACAACAGACATGTTGTTGCCCACTATTTAGAGTTTGTTCTTGCGGAAGGTGTTGGTTGGATGAAGGAAGCAGAGTTGTGGGGTAGAGCAGAGCTATGTATGCTAAGCATATATGTTGGTGGGTATGTATGGCGTATGCAGCATGATATATTTATGTGTGTATGTATGTACGACATGTAGATATGTCTGCTGAATGCATTGCAAGTGTAGTGTGGGGTTTTTTTTTATTCATCATGTATCCATGGGTGTATCTGTATCTACACCATAATTTCAAGTGAAATACTTGTTTGCCATAGTGTAGGGTTGCCATGGTAAAATAAAAAGGGGAGTTCAAATTTTTAAAATTTTAAAAATAAAAAAAATATATTTTTGGAGTTTCCATTTAAGAGGAAACGGTTTGTCGGAACCGCATCCACCACTGATCATCGTTGGTGAGATGCAATACATGTATAGGATGGGTGCATTTCCGCGGCTGTTCAGGGCTTAGCCAACTTCAGGACTACTGTGACAGGAGTTATTTTGCGGCATGCTGCGTCAGCGTGTCCTAATCATCTTCGCCGTCAACGACATCGTTGCAAACGTTATCGTCGTCAACGTCTTCGTCGTCGTCGGATTATGAGACACCCCCACAGTCTCCTTTACAGCAGACTCTGAGTCTTGCTGTACAACGGCCAGGAAATGTATCGGTTTTACAGTTTAACTACGATGGACTGCGAATTAAAATCAGCGAAATCGTAGACTTTATGAATCGGAATAACATCAAGGTCTCCGCAATCCAGGAAACCAAGCTGACTGATATCTGTAGCTTGCACCGTTGCGATGGTTACAACGTGTTGCGAAACGATCGCACTAGAAGCGGAGGTAGGCGAATTGCGTTCTTTTTACACCACTCTGTACAATACAGACCTATCGCGCTTGAGCTAGACTCTACATGGAGTCTATGGGGGGTAGCAGTCAAGTGTGGTACTGCCGAGATATAGGTGCGTAACGTGTACATCCCGCCCTTAAATAGCTGTACCCCGCGATATTTACCCAACATTAGTTTACTTTTGGAGGGTAATAACCATTTGGTGCTAGGGGATTTAAATGCCCATCATCTGGCATTCCGTCCTAGGTAATACAGCGCTGCAGGTCAAACTGGCAGCTCCACGTTTTGCACAGTGAATGAGGATGCCCCCACGAGAATTAGAAGAAATTGCCACAGCTCGACGGACATCACCATTGTGGCACCAGGTCTGATAAATGACGTAATCTGGCAACCCGTAATTTCTCTTGGTTCAGACCACCTCCCCATCATCATCTCCGTAAATAGACCACCCGAATTCATAACCTCTGAACGCTGGACTTTCCTGAACCATGGTAAAGCAACCCGTCATTTCTCTTGATTCAGACCACCTCCCCATCATCATCTCCTTAAATAGACTACCCGATTACATAACCTCTGAACGCTGATGAATTTTCCTGAACCATGGTAAAGCTGATTGGCAAGGTTTCAGAGATTTAACCAATCGCTGCCAATTTCCTCAGATCCTCGGGAAGCTGAGAGGAAACTGCGAGATATCAACACGGCTGCAGCCACCCGCCACATACCTGCTGGTCGTATACCCGAAGTGAGACAAAACTTCCCAGCAGAAGCGACGGTGCTTGCGAATGAGCGTGATGAGGTTCGTCGTACAACACCTGAAGACCCAAGAGTGAAGGAACTCATCCTTGAAGTCAACAGATTAGTTTGCGAGCACAAGCGGAAAATCTGGCTAGACCAACTGAAGATCTGCAACATTGAAGCCATAACCACACATGTAAACAGAGGACTTAACCAGGCCGTACGACAGGACAGTCTTGGTGGCTCCTGTCTTATCGAAAGCCTTCGATACTGTCAATCACGCCAAGCTGTTCGAGGACATAAAGAAGACCAACCTCCGGCCGGCCCAAGAGTGAAAGAACTCAACCTTGAAGTCAACAGATTAGTATGCGAGCACAAGCGGAAAAAGTGGCTAGACGAACTGAAGATCTGCAACATTGGAGCTATAACCACACATGTAAACAGATGACTTAACCAGGCCGTGCGACAGGACAGTCTTGGTGGCTCTTGACTTATCGAAAGCCTTCGATACTGTCAATCACCCCAAGCTGTTCGAGGACATAAAGAAGACCAACCTAGAGTGAAACGGGGAGTTCCCCAATGTGCGGTTATATCTCCGGAACTGTTTAACCTCTACTTTTCTGAAATTTCACAACCACCGGATGGCATAGCGATCGTTATGTATGCGGATGATTGTACGATCATGGCGTCGGGCTCTATCGATCGATGACATCTGTAAAAAGTTAAATGTCTACATAGCTGATTTAGTACAGTTCTTCCATCTGAGGAATATGAAGATATCCGCCGCCAAATCCACAACCCCTCTGTTCACCACATGGACGGCTGAAATGAAGCTCCCTCTGAACATCATGGTCGATGGTGCAATAATTCCGACCACAAACTATCCCAAAATTTTGGGTGTAACGTTTGAATAGCTTATTTAAGTCGTCCGCACAAGCCACCGCCATTTGCGATAAGATGAGAAGCTGGAACAAGGTCCTCAAGTCGCTTGCCGGCAGCTCTTGGGGTTCTGATAAAGATACCTTGTTGACCTCTTACAAAGCAATAGGTCGGTCGGTGGTAAGCTATGCGGTGGAAGAAGTTGTTGTAGCAGTTTGTATGAATTGCATGTTTTCTGTTATGTTTCCTCCAGTTCTGTCTCCAGATTCAGAAATGCAGCTACCTCCACTGGCTGTAACCACAGATCTTCCGGAGTGAGGTGAGTAGGTTTGGCTGGGCAATTGAACAAGTGCAGTGTGGTATGAGGGCCTGTACCACATGCTGGGCAGACATCCTGCACCTGGTCATCAATCCGTGCCCAATACGAATTGAGCCGACTGCACCATCCAGAACGTAACTGAGCCAAAACTACTCTGGTTTGTCTAGGCAGCTGACGTTCTTCAGCTGCTATGGGTGGGGGGTGAGCTCCGAGGACGGCATTCACTTTGTAACCGTTCAGCGCTGCGGCTACTGCATCTGTATGAATGCCATTCAGACCTGCTCGATAGGCAACTTGATCTAGAGGCTCCCTTTTGTATCGTTGGACCTCTCTCTCTAGATCATGCAGATCCTTCCTGACACGCCTGGGCGGGGGAGTCCTATCCACCATATGATGGTTGGGATGATCGTCCCTGAAACACCCGAGCAGGTACTGCAACGAAAGCATATTGCTATGCTGACGTACGGGAAGGATCTTCGTCTCCTCATGAAGATGGTCCACTGGTGTCATGAGGAGGCACCCTGTCGCTGTCCTCAGGGCGGCATTCTGACAGGTCTGAATATTTCTCCATTGCGTATCACTAGAATTCGCAGACCACACTGGAACCGCATAGCTTGCCACAGACCGACCTATCGCTTTGTAAGAGGTCAACAAGGTTTCCTTATCTGCGCCCCAAGTGCTGCCGGCAAGCGACTTGAGGACCTTGTTCCTACTTTTCAGCTTATCGCAGATAGCTGTGGTTTGCGCGGACGATTTAAACATGCTGTCGAATGTGACCCCAAGTATTTTGGGGTAGTTGGTGGTCGGAATTGTATGCCCCTCGACCTGCACATTCAACGGCATTCTCATCTCCGCAGTCCATGTGGTGAATAGTGTGGCTGACGACTTCGAGGCGGATATTTTCATATTCCTCGCTTTGAAGAAGGCTGCCAAATCGATGAGATAGGCGTTCAACCTCACACATATGTCTTCAACAATGGGACCCGACGCCATAATCGTACAATCATCTGCATACGTAACGATTTCAATGCCGTCCGGAGGGCGTGGAATTCCGGAAAGGTAGAGGTTAAACAGTTCCGGAGAAATCACTCCACCTTGGGGAACTCCCTGTTTAACTCTACGGGGTTTGGACTTCTTGTTCCGGAACTCCACGTACGACTGGCGTCCACACATATAGTTGATTATCCAACGTTTCAAACTCGGCCGGAGGGAAGTGTTCTCTATGTCCTCAAACAGCGTGGCATGGTTGACAGTATCAAAGGCTTTTGATAGGTCAAGCGCTACCAACACTGTTCTATCGCACGGCCGGTTCTGGTTAAGTCCTCTACTTATATGCGTGGAAATGGCGTGCAACGCTGTTGTTGTACTGTGTTGCTTACGGAATCCATGTTGATGATCCGCAACTGGATAGCTTTCTCTAATGCTGGGGAGGAGTAACGCCTCAAGAGTCTTCGCTACTGGCGACAAAAGTGAAATCGGCCTGTACGATTCACCTTTGCTGGCATCCTTGCCCGGCTTCAGTAGCGGGACCACCCTGCCCATAGTCCAGGCTTCGGGGACGACGTGGGTGGCTATCGACAAGTTGAGGACGTTGGTTAAGTACTCGACTCCTGGCTCGTCCAGCTGCTTCAGCATACACATGGATATTCCATCTGGGCCCAACGCTTTTGATGACTTCGCGTTACGGATGACACATGCAACATCACCCATTGTAAACTGTGGTGGTACCTCCTCGGCTGGAAGAGATCTTATACGACGAAGTACTCTTCTCTTCGCCTTGTCGCTCTCGGGGTGCTCGACGAACTGTCGGTTAAAATGACTTGCGCACCTCTTCGGATCAGTCACAGTTTCGTCGTTAAATGTGACTGAGGTCCTATCATCCTTCTTACCAGGGTTCGAGAGCGACTTAACCGTTGCCCACAGTTTACTTACTCCGGTACCAATGTTGCAACTCTTCAGGTGCTCCAACCATTTATTCCGCTTGTGCTCCGCGACTAATCTGCTGACCTCCAACGTAAGTTCCCTGACCCTGGGATCTGTTGGGTTAGATCGACGGAGCTCATCACGCTCATTTGCCAGAACAACTGCTTCTGCTGGGAAATTGGGTCTCATCTCGGGTATTCGACCAGCAGGTATAAATCTAGCAGCTGCAGCAGTGATGATGCCTCGGAATTTCCTTTCTGCTACCCGTACATCAGAAGGAATGGAAAGTTCTCTGAAGCGTTGGTTGGTGAACTCTCTGAATCCTTGCCAGTTGGCTTTCCTATGGTTAAGGAAAGTGCGGCGTTCAGAGATGACGAAATCGGGCGGTCTGCTGATGGAGACGATTATGGGGAGATGGTCTGATCCAAGAGAAATGACGGGCTGCCAGCTGACGTCATTTATCAGACCCGGTGACACGATGGTTATATCTGGCGAACTGTGACACTCTCCCCTTATTCTGGTGGGGGCATCCTCATTTACCGTGCAGAACGTGGAGCTATCAATTTGCTCTGCCAGCACTGTTCCCCTCTGGTCATTACCTAGGACGGAATGCCACAACTCGTGGTGGGCATTGAAGTCCCCTAGCACCAGACGGTTATTGCCCTCCAATAGAAAACTAATGTTGGGCGAATAACGCGGTTCACAGCTATTAATCGGCGGTATATACACGTTAAGCACCTCTACCTCGGCAGTACCACATTTAACTGCTACCCCCATACATTCCATGTATGGGTCACTAGAGTCAAGCTCAAGCGAGATAGGCCTGTATTGAACAGAGTGGTGCATAAGGAATGCTAGGCCTCCACCTCCACTTCTGGTGCGATCCTTCCTCAGAACGTTGTAACCATCACAACGCTGTAGGCTACAATTTTCATTGAGCTTGGTTTCCTGCACCGCCGCGACCAAAATATTCTTCCGATTCATGAAATCCACTATCTCATCTATTTTTCCTCGAAGACCGTTGCAATTAAATTGCAGAAACGATGCACTATCAGGGGTGGGAACAGCAACGTGCGGTGTTAAGTGCTGCGTACTTGGTTGCTGTTCGGGAGACTGCGGTGGAGTTCCGTACTCCGACGAAGAAGACGACGACGTAGACGAAGACTCACTGGGGATTGCGCTGTCGCAGCACGAGGCAACGTAATCCCTATCGCTGTAGTCTCGCAACCGGGCCAACCCGGAACAATTCCTGAAGTGCACCCACTCCCTGCACCCATTACATCTCACCGACACTGACCTGTGGTGAATGATGTTCTGGCAAACCGAACAGAACCACGGTCCGGGGTTTTGTTCGATCCCGGCACGGACCAAAAGAATCCGGAGCAAGCATTCCGGGATATGTTGCTCCCAAAACAGAAAAACAATACAAACATATATAACTGGGTTGGCAGCCGCTGGCCGAAATAAATCGGGTCAATCCGGTGTCGTAGAACCCGCTGCCGTGGAAAGTAGAACTCTAATGTTAGAACCAGTGAGCGGAGCAGTATAGTTGGACGGGGCCGACCATACGATACCCTACACAACTACCACGGATATTTAATCGAGATAGTTGCACCTTTTGGCCCGATTAGATGTCAACAGCACCTCTTCCTTACACTGACATATTTTCCGAATATTACTAATATTTAGTACAGCCCTTTTAATTACTTGTCCAGATTCCCTTGATCGTGGGTTTTGTTGTCGACTCCAAAAAAAAAAAAAGTTTTCGGTCCACTTCATCCCAAAATTATTATCTGATCATCACCGAAAATTATAGTCGTCCTTGACCACTTCTGGGACCTCATGGAACATTTCAAAGCGATAAGCTCTATATTTCCGCCCTCCAGTGAGGTGATAGTTTAATAAAAAAATATCTCAGTACATAAGCACCTGTAAATATTTAAGTGTAACTCCCATATCTGATTACATACGACCATATAATTGGTATCAATTTAAAGGTCAACCACTCCTCTTGGATATGCTATCAACTTCTCGGGTCTTTGTTCTTCATGGGTAAGTATATACGCTATAGAACACAAATTTTGCCATTTTTCACACAAAAGTCGGGGACCATTTGACCCGCTAAATATTGACCGATATTTATCCAAACAGGCATGCTTATTCTTTGGCCCGATCGCCTTCTCCATGTAATATTTCGCGATGTTCGGGTCATAATTGCGGTATCTGGAGCGACAAGAAAAACCTACAAAAATTAAGTATTTGGTTCATTTCATCCCCTAAATATTAAGCGCTCCTTATCAAAAACAATAGGGGTCTTCATTGGCCAGAACCCATCCTACATGCAAAATTTCGTGATAATTGGCCCATAAATGTGGCCTGTATCGTGTTTACAAATTATAATGGACGGACGGACATGTCTAGATCGACTCAGCTAGTCGAGATATTGTCCATTTCATCCCCTAAATATTAACCGACATTTACCAAAAACAATAGGGGAATTAATTGGCCAGAACCCATCCTACATGCAAAATTTCGTGAAAATTGTGGCCTGTATCGTGTTTACAAATTATAATGTAAAATTATAAAATCTAGGACCAATATTTCTCGGCGTTACAATCTCATGGTGCTGCACAAAGCTATAATACCCTGACAGCATAGTTGTGTAGGGTATAATAATCACCTACCGTTTTAAGCAAAAACAGGCATGCACGTCGAACAGCCAGCCTATTCACGCCGACCACTGTATGTTGCCTACAAGCTTCTAGCGACAGTAGCAATTCTCCCCACGCAGCGAATTTGCAAGCCTTCGAGTGGGCACCACTGTGCATTTGCCAAGAGAATTTCATTGCGCATTAAGAAATTTACAACAATTTTTGTTCTACCTCTCTCTCTTTAGGTTCTCTCCGCCAAATATTTTCCCTTACGAAAAAATATATAGATATCCTGGTTTGCATTAATATTATTTAATAAATTTCGAATTTAAAAGTTGCAATTATTTTATATTTTGAAGTAAACCCCATGATGCCAACATGCAATTTCTCCCACTTGAGACACTAGCATAATAACGGCATGAGAGAAAGCATCAGTTAAGGGGATTTCTCCCAATCACGGCTCTCTTTTGTTGACGATATTTTCGAGAGGATTCTTAAATGCAAGGCCTTTTGTAAGGTCCATGCCATTTTGGCATTGTTGTGTATTTATGAATGAAGCTGCATACCCCCACAGACACACACATGCACACACAGACAATATCTTGCATGAATGAGATGGCCGACGAATTGTTTTTTTTTTAATTTTCTTTTTATGCTACGGGGCAGCTCTCTGTTATTTGAGAGATAACACAGTCAGCCAACTATGGCGAAAATAGTGTTTCGTTTTCCTTGATTTTCATTTGCTCACTCTCTCTCTCTCTCTCTCTCTTACTGTCCCCATAACACTGCAATACTCTCGTATCTCTCGCTGCTTTGGGTGCTAATAATGGGGGGAACATTTTTGCCAATGATGATTATCTATCTCCCTCTCTCTCTTGTAGTGCATTTAAAACGCATATAGAAATATGTATTCGGGTAGTAGTTGTTGTTGTTTTTCTTTCTTTAAACTTGCACATTTATCAAGGAAATGCAAAATAAACCGCACCAACAGCAACAACAACAAAAAGCCATTCTTCAGAAAACAGAAACCAACAACCGGCTGCCCAACTCATTCGCTAGGGGAAGAGGGTTCGACAATTCAGCAAGCAAAAGTATTTTGATGGTCAAGGAAATCCCCAATAACCATGTGAGCAAAAAAAAACACAGAAACAAATGAATAAGAATTATGTACACATACACACATACATATGTACTTGTATGTGTGTACAGGAAAAGAGTTAGCAAAAGGTTTGAGGGGAAGTGACTGATGTTATTTCTATTTCCGGTAAATGTTTTTTTTTGAGGCTGAACGGGAATTTTTGGAAAATTAATATTTCTTAAAGGTCTTTAAGTAAAAGTAATGGGTTTTTTAAATAATATTTTATAGGCTCTGTGAGCTCTACAGGCGTGGATTCTTTAAATAATATTTTGTAGGCTCTGGGAGCTCCTCAGGCGCGGATTTTTTTAAATAATATTTTGCAGTCTTTAGGAGCTCTGCAGACGTGGATTTTTAAAATAATATTTTGTAGGTTCTTGGAGCTCTACAGGCGTGGATTTTTTAAATAATATTCTGTGGGCTCTCAGAGCTCTATAGGCGTGGATTTTTTAAATAATATTTTGTAGGTTCTCCGAGCTCTAAAGGCGTGGATTTTTTAAATAATATTTTATAGGTTCTCCGAGCTCTAAAGGCGTGGATTTTTTAAATAATATTTTGTAGGTTCTCCGAGCTCTAAAGGCGTGGATTTTTTAAATAATATTCTGTGGGCTCTCAGAGCTCTATAGGCGTGGATTTTTTAAATAATATTTTGTAGGTTCTCCGAGCTCTAAAGGCGTGGATTTTTTAAATAATATTTTATAGGTTCTCCGAGCTCTAAAGGCGTGGATTTTTAAATAATATTTTGTAGGTTCTCCGAGCTCTAAAGGCGTGGATTTTTTAAATAATATTTTGTAGATTCTCAGAGCTTTAAAGGCGTGGATTTTTTAAATAATATTTTGTAGATTCTCAAAGCTCTAAAGGCGTGGATTTTTTAAATAATATTTTGTAGATTCTCAAAGCTCTAAAGGCGTGGATTTTTTAAATAATATTTTGTAGATTCTCAAAGCTCTAAAGGCGTGGATTTTTTAAATAATATTTTGTAGGTTCTCCGAGCTCTAAAGGCGTGGATTTTTTAAATAATATTTTGAAGGGTATCAGAGCTCTAAAGGCGTGGATTTTTTAAATAATATTTTGAAGGGTATCAGAGCTCTAAAGGCGTGGATTTTTTAAATAATATTTTGTAGGTTCTCCGAGCTCTAAAGGCGTGGATTTTTTAAATAATATTTTGTAGGTTCTCCGAGCTCTAAAGGCGTGGATTTTTTAAATAATATTTTGTAGGTTATCCGAGCTCTAAAGGCGTGGATTTTTTAAATAAAATTTTGTAGGCTCTCAGAGCTCTAAAGGCGTGGATTTTTTAAATAATATTTTGTAGATTCTCAAAGCTCTAAAGGCGTGGATTTTTTAAATAATATTTTGTAGGCTCTCAGAGCTCTAAAGGCGTGGATTTTTTAAATAATATTTTGTAGATTCTCAAAGCTCTAAAGGCGTGGATTTTTTAAATAATATTTTGTAGGTTCTCCGAGCTCTAAAGGCGTGGATTTTTTAAATAATATTTTGTAGGTTCTCCGAGCTCTAAAGGCGTGGATTTTTTAAATAATATTTTGTAGGTTCTCCGAGCTCTAAAGGCGTGGATTTTTTAAATAATATTTTGTAGGTTCTCCGAGCTCTAAAGGCGTGGATTTTTTAAATAATATTTTGTAGGTTCTCCGAGCTCTAAAGGCGTGGATTTTTTAAATAATATTTTGTAGGTTCTCCGAGCTCTAAAGGCGTGGATTTTTTAAATAATATTTTGTACGCTCTGGAAGCTCTAAAGGCGTGGATTTTTTAAATAATATTTTGTAGATTCTCAGAGCTTTAAAGGCGAGGATTTTTTAAATAATATTTTGTAGATTCTCAAAGCTCTAAAGGCGTGGATTTTTTAAATAATATTTTGTAGGCTCCTGAAGCTCTAAAGGCTTGGATTTTTTAAATAATATTTTGTAGGCTCTGGAAGCTCTAAAGGCGTGGATTTTTTAAATAATATTTTGTAGGTTCTCCGAGCTCTAAAGGCGTGGATTTTTTAAATAATATTTTGTAGGTTCTCCGAGCTCTAAAGGCGTGGATTTTTTAAATAATATTTTGTAGGTTCTCCGAGCTCTAAAGGCGTGGATTTTTTAATAATATTTTGTAGGTTCTCCGAGCTCTAAAGGCGTGGATTTTTTAAATAATATTTTGTAGGTTCTCCGAGCTCTAAAGGCGTGGATTTTTTAAATAATATTTTGTAGGTTCTCCGAGCTCTAAAGGCGTGGATTTTTTAATTAATATTTTGTAGGTTCTCCGAGCTCTAAAGGCGTGGATTTTTTAAATAATATTTTGTAGGTTCTCCGAGCTCTAAAGGCGTGGATTTTTTAAATAATATTTTGTAGGTTCTCCGAGCTCTAAAGGCGTGGATTTTTTAAATAATATTTTGTAGGCTCTGGAAGCTCTAAAGGCGTGGATTTTTTAAATAATATTTTGTAGATTCTCAAAGCTCTAAAGGCGTGGATTTTTTAAATAATATTTTGTAGATTCTCAAAGCTCTAAAGGCGTGGATTTTTTAAATAATATTTTAACGGTGTAGTTTTTCTCCAAATATTTTGAATAACATGCTGATCTATCAAATTCCTTTATATGAGCAAAAACATCTCTATTTCTCTATAATACTCATTTTCTCACTCACTCGATTCGTTCACTTGTTCTCCACCCGTTCGTTCGTCCGTCCGTTCTGTTCATTCATTGAATGGATTCAACTTTTTAGTTGTTGTTGTTTTTTTTTTAATTCCCATTAATTCAAATTCATTCATTCATTATGAGTTGTTTTTGCTGTTGTTGTTCTTGCCACTGCCTTTTATAGTGGAGTGAAGTGTATTTGATACAAACAACAATAACAACAACATCCACAGCTCGACGAGTATCTCAAAATACGTGCCTACGTATATCCGGTGGTCTCATATTTCGCAAGCGAAAGCAAAACAGACGTGTCTGTTTACCGTCGTCCATCGTAGTGCTATGTTCCGCTGCTGTTGTTGCTGCTGCTGCAGCTATGATGGATTTGTACATGCTGCAAGTGCGGTATCGGTCTGGTCTGCTCTAATGTGAAATGAAATTTTGTGTATGTTTGTATGTGTGGAACAAATTTATTAAAGAGATATATACAGAAATGTAGCACATTGGAGGGTCTGTCACAGATCACAGGAGTCCTATAGTTCTTCTACAGGCTATTAAGGAACTTTTGAAAAACTTTGAACCATTTATAGGCCATAAAAGTCTTGTAGATATTTTGTAGGCCTCGTCCACGTTTTTTTCTGACATGACAAATATTCCAACCACGCCAATTCTCCTATAATAAATAGTCGAACCAATCGAAAATCCAAAAAGAAAAATCGCAAAATTGTTTATAGTTGATAAAATGTAATGAATACACGAGCTTGCCATCTAACTATAGATCAAGTTTTGCTTATCTGAATTCGACACCCGCCCACACACAGCGGGCCACAAACGATCTATACGATCGTTTGGAGCGTTCGATGAACGATGCCTTGCAAAAAATAATACCCCATGCGAGGCAACTAACGCCTCTTTGAAAATTTGAGATCTGAATTGTTTCTATTTGCCCAGCTATTATTGCTGTTGTTGTTGTTGTGTATCTATTATTTTTGTTATTTTCTTATTTTCGTAATTTGTTTTTGTTTATATTGGAGAAATCAAAACTTAATTGCCTCCACACTTTTTTTCTTGCTTTTGCTGCGATTAATTTTCCAAGTATTTGAAAATAAAAATGCGTACATATATGTAAAGTGGTCGATTTCGTTGTAGGAAAAAATGGAAAATTTGGAAATTCGTTTTATGTTTATATTAGAAAAAACACGTGGATTTTACTGAATTTTATCAGCTCCGAGCAGCTTCTAAGGTGTGGATTTTTTAAATATTATTTTTCAAACCCTTTGAGTCTCAGAGCTTTCATTTTCATTCTCTCAAAGGCATGGATTTTTTTAAATAATATTTTGAAGTCTCTGGTAGCCCTATAGGCGTGGATTTTTTAAATAATATTTTCAAGTCTCTGGTAGCCCTATAGGCGTGGATTTTTTAAATAATTTTTTGAAGACTCTGGTAGCCCTATAGGCGTGGATTTTTAAATAATTTTTTGAAGACTCTGGTAGCCCTATAGGCGTGGATTTTTTAAATAATTTTTTGAAGACTCTGGTAGCCCTATAGGCGTGGATTTTTTAAATAAAATGTTCAAGTCTTTGGTAGCCCTATAGTAGTGGATTTTTTAAATAATATTTTTAAGTCTCTGGTAGCCCTATAGGCGTGGATTTTTTAAATAATATTTTGAAGTCTCTGATTTTTGTAATAATTTTCTTGAGGCCCTACCAGTCTCAGAGACGTGGATTTTTGTAATAATTTTTTTGAGGCCCTACCAGTCTCAGAGACGTGGATTTTTGTAATAATTTTCTTGAGGCCCTACCTGTCTCAGAAAGTTGGTTTTTCGTAATAATTTTTGTGGATTTTTCAGAGACGTGAATTTTCACCACACTGTGGTACAGGGTATTATGTCTTTGTGCATATGTTTGTAACAGGCAGAAGGAAACGAGGTAGACACTTTCTGAGTCGATTTACGCATGTCCGTCCGTCCGTCAGTCTGTCCATGTTAAATTGTAAACAAAGTACAGGTCGCATTTATGATCCGAATTGGATGAAATTTGGCATAGGTCACTTATTTGGCCCAAGGACGAATCCTATTGAAATTAAAAAATCGGTTCAGATTTAGATATATTTTCGTTCGATTTAATGTAAATGGTATACCAAAGTCCCTATATATCTTTCGATTTGCACGAAATTTGGCATAGCGTAATGAATTAGGTCTTGAATGATGTGTGTTGAGATTTCTGAATATCGGTCCAGAATTAGATATAGCTCCCATATATATTTTGGTGCACCAAAGTCTCTATATATCCTTCGATTTGCACGAAATTTGAATTGAATCTATAATAATATGTGTTAAGTTTCGTGAAAATCGGTTCAGGTTTAGATAAAGCTCCCATATATATTTTCGTCCGATTTAAGGTAAATGGTGAACCAAAGTCCGTAAGTATCTTTCGATATGCACGAAATTTGGCCTAGCGTACTGAATTAAGTCCAGAATGAAGTGTGTTAAGTTTCTTAGAAATCGGTTCAGATTTAGATATAGCTTCCATATATATCTTCGTGTTAATGTAAATGTAAGTAAATGGTGCACTTAAGACCTAAAGTTTGTCTGATTGGCACTACGTACTGAAGATAATATAAATTAATCTCTCACAAGTTTCTTTGAAGTCGGTTGAGATTTAGACATAGCATAGCATCCACATATAAATCATGTTGATTGTACACCAAAAAATCAATGGATGTCTGATTGAGATTAAATTTTAAACAGTGCAGGTTTTCTTTAAATCGATTTACAAAATTTAGCATAGGTTGCAGAATGGCATTTGTAGGGATTGATGTTAGTCGCTTTACATATAGATAAGGATCACATATTTAAGTTCGTTCTGTTAGGATACATATGTAGAATATACCCAAAGTGGTGAAGGGTATCATATAGTCGGCCCAGGCCGACTTTACTACTTTCCTCGCTTGTTTAAATAGAATTTTTACAGTCCTAGTTGCTTCAAAGGCGCAAGTTTTTTTTTAAATAATACATTCAGGCTCTAGCAGCTACTGAGGTGTGGATTTTTTTAAATAATATTACTGAGATTCTAGCAGCTTCGGAGTCGTGGATTTTTTAAATAATATTTTTCTGGCTCTACAAGCCTCAAAGGCGTGAATTTTTTAAATAGTATTTTTCCAGCCCTAGTTGGTTCAGAGGCAAAGGTTTTTTTAAGTAATACTTTCAGGGTCTATCAGTCTCTGAGGTGTGGATTTACTTAAATAATATATTTCAAACCGTATCTCCCCTATAAGCGTGGGTTTCGGAATCATATTTTTGCAAATACAAAATATTCCTTTTTTTATAAAATTTTTGCACATAAATATTTAATCCCTTCCCCTAGGTTCACAATCACGCCTTTCGTGATCTAGCCAACGGCAAAGAGATGAATCTACACATTCATTCATGCTTATAGGCATAAAATAAAAATATGGATATCCGCTTATGCGTAATATAGAAAAAAAGAATGGAAACATAGGTTTTCATTTCAAAACCTGCTGCGTAATACAAGTTGCTGAATACAGAATCACTAAAGAGGCCGACAGCGTCGGCGTGATGGTTCTTTATTTTTTACAAAATACCTCATTGGGATTTGCATCACGTTTCGGTGTCTGTTTTTTTGTTCGTTTCGTTTGCCGCTATGTGCCACCGGATTACGTACACCATCATCACCTACACCACCACTACGGCCACGTGTGATGTGCCATAAAAATCGCTGAGAGCCCAAAAGGAAGTTATTAACACCGCTCCTACAATGGTCTGCGACAGCTTGGACTTGTTAAGACGGCGTGCCATTATTCTAGGCACGCCATTTATTGGGAAAATGGTTTTTAAGTTCCATTCAATTCGTAGAAGTAATAAATTTTGAAAGGTGTTGTTGTTGTTGCTGCATGTGTGTTTTTTTCATAATTATTTGGAAGTTGGATTATTGATTTGGGTTTTAAGTTTTATAAAGGAAGTAAAATATTAATATCTGCAATGGGTTAATGACTTACTGAATTTCAAAAATGGAAAGAAAATTGAAATTCAAATTTCAAAATGGAATTAAGGATATTAACAAATGTGAACAATTTTTAAAACCAATTTTGATCAGATATGAGGAGTTAGTCAGAACCTCCGTTGGGAACTTGGGTAGAACTACCAGCAAAAAACAAGCCAGGTATGGGGAAAACCTAATACAACTCTCTTTTATTTATGGGCACTCTAAATATCTAAAATCGGTGGCGACCCTTCTTATGGTGTCTTTGGCAAATCATTTATGGGCACTCTAAATATCTAAAATCGTTGGCAACCCTTCGTATGGTGACTTTGGCAAAACATGGACCCACATATGAAATTGTCTACCAGCGAGTTTTTCTATCCTCTCTGAATAGAAAATATCGAATTACAGGTACTCAGGATGGAAAATTATATGCTGGCTAGACACTTTAATACTTCGGAAATGAGGCTGAAGATGGACGTTTATTCAAATTTGACTAAGAAAAAATTGTTTACCCACCAAGAATACGGAATGTAAAGAATCACCTTTTTGGGAATTACAACGAAACATGGAGCTCTAGGAATCCGAAATGCTCAATGAATGCCTATTCGGAGGAGGAAGATGATACCCTTCACCACTTTGGGTATATTCAACAGATGAATATACCCTTTTTAAAAGACCAGTAAAATGAAATTGGATCCATAAATATGTCATTCCGCAATTCATTACGCTGTACCGAGTTTCGTGCAATCCGATAGATATTAAGGGACTTTGGTACAACATTTACCTTAAATCGGACGAAAATGTATATGGGAGCTATATCTAAACCTGAACCGATTTTCAACGACTCTAGACTTAAATCAGTACGCTATACCAAAATTCGTGCAAATCCAAAGACAAGGATAGGAGCTATATCTAAATCTGAACCGATTTTCAGGAAACTTAACACACATCATTCTAGGCCTAAGTCATTACGCTGTACCAAATTTCTTGCAAATCGAAAGATATATAGGGACGGTGGTGTACCATTTACCTAAAATCGGGCGAAACCATATAAGGGGAGCTATATCTAAATCTGAACCGGCTTTCGCGAAATTTAGCAGACATCATTCTAGACTTAATTCAGTACGATATTCCAAATTTCGTACAAATCGAATGATATTAAGGGACATTGGTGCATCATTTACCTTATATCAAACAAAACTATATATAGGAGCTATATCTAAATCTGAACCGATTTTCTCGAAACTTGGGACACATCATTCTGGACCTAGTTCAGTACTCTGTGCCAAGTTTCGTGCAAATCGAAAGATATAGAGGGACTTTGGTGCCCCATTTACCTTAAATCGGACGAAAATATATATGGGAGCTATATATAAATCTGAACCGTTTTTTTTCCCAATTTCAATAAGTTTCGTCCTTGGGCCAATTAAGTGACTTGTGCCAAATTTCATCCAAATCGGATCATAAATGCGACCTGCACTTTGTTTACAATTTAACATCTACAGACGGACAGACGGACATGCAAAACCCGACTCAGAATGTGATTCTATGCATATTCTCAAATGTAACCATGTGTCTATCTCGTTTCCTTTTGCCTGTTACAAACATATGCACAAAGACATAATACCCTGTACCACAGTGTGGTGAAATATCAAAAAATGTGAGCGGAACGGAATAGATGCCTACCCTACACAACTACTACGGAACTTTAACGTTCTGCGGATCTATATTCTGAGCTTTTACAATATTTGCACCCTCTCGACTGATTAGAGGCCCACACCCCTATTTCTCACCCTGACATATGTTCCTGAATCTTGGTACCCGAGCGGGGTGAATATTAGGTTGGAAAAAGAATTCCTTTATTTCTATATGAATTATAGGACTTTATTTAACATGATTCGGAATGTCCGATTTGGGCCAAATATGCACCGTTTTGTAGTATGATTTTTTTGCCATTTTAAAGGTAACTTCATAATGCCTCTCTCATAGAAGTCCTACTCTCGATTTTCACAATCCTCCCTAGAACCAATTTTTTAATCATTAAAGAAATTTTGCAAAGAAAAATATAATAATCGCTTGGTGCCAAGTCCGCACTGTATGGCGGATGCAATAAAACTTCCCAACCAGGCTCCCGAAGTTTCTGGCTAGTCATTGTAGATGTGTGTGGCCTAGCGATGTCCTGGTGGAAAACGACACCCATTCTGTTCGCCAATTCTGGACGTTACTGGCCAGTTGCTATCTTGGTCCAGTTGTTGACAGTAGAGATCAGAGATTTAGTGTTTGGTCATATGGAAGCAACTCATAATAAATAATCCCCTTCCAGTCGCACCAAATGCCTAGGAGAACCTTCCTGGCCGTTAGTTCTGGTTTGGCCACCGTTTGAGGTGCTTCACCGCTATTTGACCATGATCGTTTTCGCACAGAGTTATTGTATCTGATCCATTTCTCATCTCCAGTCACCATCCGTTTAAGAAATGGGCATATCTAATTCCGTTTGGCTTCTTTTAACTGGTTTGACACCCAAACCTCGAACTTTTTGGTTGATTTGATTTTTGGTTGATTTTTAGCTCCTGGGCGACGTTACGACTGCTAACATGTCGGTCAACTTCGATCATTTATACGATTTTATCAACATTTTCGACGACCGGCGTAATGAATTTCTTTTCCCTTAAACTAATATTTCACACAGAAAGGTCTTGATTAATTATACGATCTGAATATTGACCGATAATTACCTTGCAGAGCAGCCCTTCTAATTAGTAGGCCAGATTCCCTACACCGTGTGAAGTGTCCTGATATTCGGCTTATAATTGTGGCCCATAGAAAATTAATTTTTCGGGCTATTTCATGCCATAATAGTCATCATCGAAATCATCACCGAAAATTATAGGTGTCGCCCTTAACCATGAACGGAACATCATGTAAAATTTTAAAGCGATCAGAGATACAAAACAATATCAGATTGGGTAGACCCCTGTAACAAATTCGTATAACTTTTAAATCTGAATAATAGCAACAACATTGGTATCAATGTAAACTTCAAACACTCCTCTTGAAAATATTGTCAAAGAAAACAAAAGTTTGAGTCTATTTGGCCCGTCAAATATTGATCCATTATCATGCAAGGGTCATGCTTATTCCATGGACGGATTCCCTTCGCTGTCTAAAAGTTTGTGATGTTTCGGCTATAATTGTTGCCTCTAGCTTTTGGTCCATTTGATACCCTTAAATATTAACGAATGGATTACTAAACAACAATCGGAGACTTTATTGGCTCCAACCGAACTAACATGCAAAATTTCATGACGATTGGTTCTTAACTGTGGCCTGTACTGTGTTTACAAATTATAATGGACAGACGAACGGACAAGATTGACTCAGCAAGTCGAGTTCGGTATTATAAAAGGTTGGTCTAGGACCAATATTTCGCTGTGTTAAAAAATCTTGGGACCAGACAAAGCTACAACATAGTCCTTAAAACATAGTTGTGAAGGTTCCTCGTTGGCCTGTTTCTCTTCTACAAGTGTACAATTTCGTCATGTTCTGGTCATAATTGTGACCATCAGGTCGAAATGAAAAACATTCAAAAATAAGGATTTCGATCCATTTCATCCTCTAATTATCATTCGATAGCCATCGAGTTTATCGGTCGCATTTATAATCCGAATTAGATGAAATTTGATATAACATATTTATTTGGTCCAAGGATGAGCCGTACTGAAATTAGTGAAAACCGGCTCTGATGTAGATATAGCTCTCATATATAGTTTCTTCCGATTTGATGTAAATGGTACACCATACTTCCAAACTTTGTCCGATTCAGATGAAATTTAACATAACGTATCGCATTGAGTCTAGATTGATGTGTGTTAAATTTCGGTTCAAATCGGTTCACATTTAGATATAGCTCCCATATATATTTTCGTCCGATTTTATGTGAATGGTATATAAAATACCCAATACTTTTTCGATTTACACAAAATTTTGCATAGTGTATTGAATTGGGTATAGAATGAAATTTGCTAAATTTCATTAAAATCGGTTCAGATTGAGATATAGCTCCCATATATAGTTTCTGCCGATTTCCTTTAAAGCGTATCGCATCGATTCTAGAATGATATGTGCTAAGTTTCGCTGAAATCGATTCAGATTTCGATAAAACTCCCATATATAGTTTCGACCGTTTTTATGATAAATGATGCACCAAAGGACCTATGTTTCATTCGATTTACACGAAATATTGCATGGCGTATAGAATTGTGGGTAGAATGACATGTGCTAAGTTTCATCGAAATCAATTCAGATTTCCATATAGCTCCCATATATATTTTGATCCCATTTTATAAAAAATGATGCACTTAACTCCCATGGTTTGTTCGATTAAAACGAAATTTGGCATAACGTATCGCATCTACAATGACTTTTTTTAAGTTTCGTTAAAATTGGTTCAGATTTCGATATAGCTTCCATATATATATATATATATATATATATATTCGTTCCATTTTATGTAAATAGTGCACCAAAGACCCTAGATTTCTATGGGTATTTATACCCTACACAACTATGTTGCCAGGGTATTAAAGCTTTGTGTGGTCCCAAGAGTTTGTAACGCCGCGAAATATTTGTTCTAAATCGACTTTTTAGTATACCGATCGCCATATCTCAACTGACTTAGTCGATCTAGACATGTGTGTCAGTCCGTCCGTCAGTCCATTATAATTTGTTAACACGATACAAGCCACACGAAATTTTGCATGTAGGATGGGTTCTAGCCAAAGAAGGCCCCCTATTTATTTTTGGTAATTATTGGTTAATATTTAGGGGATAGGGTGGACCACAAACCTTTTTTTTGTCTTTTTTCTGGTCGATTTTTTACCCGGACATCCTCAAATTTAACTCAGACAAAGAGATCTGACCAAAGAATAAGTATGATAATCGATCAATATTTAGAGGGGCAAATAGACCCAGATGTTTGTGTGAAAAATATAGGCCATAGACCAGAGAAGTGGAGTTGTTGACCTTTAATTTAATTATATTGTTGTAAGTACTCGAATGTGGAAGTTACACTAAGATAATTACAGGTTAGTACTTGGTTCGCATTACTATTACCACACTAGAAGGCGAAAATGTTGCGTGAATCCCTATGAAATTATACATGAGGTTCCCGTTATATTCAGGGACGATATCTACAAATTTTGGTGATTATTATATGATATTTTGGAGATGGAATGGACAAAAAGCTTTTTTCTATGGTGTTTCCTAAGAATACATGGTCGAGTTTAAAAATCGACTTTCAGACTTTTCGATTTTTGCCTCTGATTAAAAAGTTGACTTTTCGATCTTTCGATTTTGTCAAACCTGCTTAAAATCGATTTTCGACTTTTAACGACTAATGCAAAATCGAATAAAAAATGCACTTTACGGACACCTCTCAGATCAATTTGAACAGCATAAATTGTCTCGGGGGGAAATCAGTACATCCCGAGATAATTGGGTTCCAAAAAATTAAAAATAATTTTTATTTGTTTGCCTGGTTCAACAGAGGTATGTATATGAAAAACCCGGCCGAAGTCCTACTACTCAGAAAAAATTTTCAAGTCAAAAGAAAATTCTGCTTGCGTAGCCCAATTTTCCATCTGTCCATATGTGAAAGTCTTAAACCTCCGGTATTATGTGCTTGTGATCAGCACCAAAAGGACCAAGTATTAATGAAGACGATTAGTCGAAAGTCGATTTACATATCCCAAATGTTTCCTAATCTCTCTATTATAAGCCGAATATCACAAATTTTACATGTGGAAAAAGATCTGGCCAACTATTTATTTCAGGACAAGTGAACCAAGACTTTTGTGTGTGAAATATCCAAATAATAATGATTCGAAAAATATACATGAATAAGAAAGAGGAACTCTTCACCTATAATCGATTAGGAGGGTGCAAATATCGCCCAGGCACGGAATATAAACCAGCAGAAAATAAAAGTTCCGTGGTAGTTGTGTAGAGTATCATATGGTCGGCTCCGTTCGACTATACCGCTCCGCTCAATGGTTTTATATTAAAATTTTGAATTTCAAAAATAAAGTTCTTTTCTTTCTTCCTTTAAAATAAAATAAAAACCAATGAGCGGAGCAGTATAGTCGGGCGGGGCCGACCATACGATACCCTACGCAACTATCACGGAACTCTAACATTCTGCGGATTTTTATTCCTGGCCTGCACAATATTTCGTGATAGTTGCACACTTTTGATTAGAGGCTAGCACCTCTTCCTTACACTGACAAATGTTAATAATAATCAGTAAAGCCCTTCTAATTACTTGTCCACATTCCCTTCACCGTGGGTTGTGTTGTGATGTTCGGCTATATCGAAAATTTTAGTTTTACCACTTCATCCGAAAAAAAACACATCACCTAACATTTTAGGCCCTCTAGTGTGGTAATGGGTTACTAAATAATATCTGAATACGTAAGCACCTCTAAATATTAAGTGTAACTCACACATCCGAGTACATATGAAAATATAATTGGTATAAATTTAAAGGTCAACCACTCCTCTTGGATATCCTAACAACTTCTCGGGTCTATGTCTCGGGTAAATATATCCGCTATAGAATACAAATTTTGTAACTTTTCACACATAAGTCAGGGTTCATTTGACCTGCTAAATATTGACCGATCATTATCAAAATAGGCATGCTTAATCTTTGGCCCAATTTCCTTCTACATGCAAAAATTCGCGGTGTTTGGGCCATAATTGCGGCCTCTGAAGCGACCAGAAAAACCGACAAAAATAACGTTTTTGGTCCATTTCATCCCCTAAATATTAGCCGATCTCTACCAAAAACAATAGGGGTCTTCATTGGTCCATAACTGTGGCCTGTATCGTGTTTAGAAATTATATTGGACGGACCGACGGACACACATGTCTAGATCGACTCAGCTAGTCGAGATATGACGATCGGTATACTTAAAGGTGGGTCTAGGACCAATATTTCGCGACGTTACAAACTTTTGGGGCTGCACAAAGCTATAATACCCTGACAACATAGTTGTGTAGGGTTTAAAAAGAGAACTATTCTTTTTATGTTGTTTAAGGCCTGCATAAAATTAGTGAGAAAAAAATATCTGCAAGATCTTTTTTTTCAAAATACATCAGAACAAAAAAATGTAGTTGCCATATCTTTAAGAAAAAGGAACTTTTCACCTCTTATCGATTAAGAGGGTTCAAATACGGCCAAGTATCGCCAAGGCACGGAATATAAATCAGCAGAAAATTCGGTGGTAGTTGTTAGAGTATCATATGGTCGGCTCCGTTCGACTACACTGCTCAGTTCAATGGTTTTATATTAAAATTTTGAATTTCGAAAATTAAAGTTCTTTCTTTTCTTTCTTCTTTCTTCATCTCCTTTCTTCTTCTTCTTCCTTTAAAATAAATTTTAAAAAATATTCTAGTCATATTTTTAAGACTTGCATAGATCTTCTGCAGGATCTTGTTTTTTTTTCAAAATACATCAGAACAAAAAATGTAGTTGCCATATCGTTATCGATATTTTTCAAAGTGGGAGGAGCTTAATTTATCAAGTAATGTAATGGAAAATCTTGAAGGAAACGTAAAAAAAATTAGGAAATATAAACAAAATATTTATTTTTAATATTTTCAAATTTCTAAAAAAAATAAAAATTGTTTTTAATACTTACCTTAATTTTGAGAAAAAATTTTCAAATATAAATTTTCATAATTTTTCAAATATTATTATTACACAATAATTTTTTTCTTGGGTTTCTTTCTATTTTTAATGGTTAATATTTATTTAATTAATCTTAAGTATATATCAATTTTTTGTTGGTTTTCAAAATATTTTTCATAGGATTACGATTTTCAACATTATCAAATGGTAGCAGTCAACACTATTTTTTTAATTATGTTGTTTGTTATTTTTAATTATTTTTTTTATTTTGCGCTTTTCAATATACAGCCAGTAAGCTGATGTTGGGTTTTAATTTTTTTTTATTTTTTTCTTTAGCTTTTTTTTTTATTTATCTTTCTTTGCCATTAGTTGTGTTTTTTGTTTGGCGGATATTAGGAACGTCGTATCTCTTCACTCAGTGCATTCAAAATGGTAACTGCAACGAAATCGTTGCAATGAAATTCCACAAACGTCGTGGATGTATTGTCGTTGTGCAGACCCAATAGGGCCGAAGGCATTGCAACTCGTGTTATAACGGTTACAATCCTTTCGCTCTCTCTCTCCATGCCTCCACCAACACTTGGTCCATATCCTTTGTGGTAAAGCTCCTCAGCTGCAAGTGGCAAACGAGCTGATGTTTGGCCTGGTAAGTCGCCTCGTTACAGTCGTTTATTTTCGTTTTGTTCGTTCGTGTTTTTTCTTCTTTCGTTGCTTGTTCGGTTTTGTGTGGCCATACAACCAGCATCCTTTCGTTTACCAGATAAAGGCTTCGTTTAGTTTTTTTGCTCGTTTTTTTTTTCACAAAAATAAACTTTATTTACAAACTAATAATAAAATATACAATTTTCTATTAATAAATATAACCTTTAATAAATTAAAAAATAAAAAAGTCCCCATCCTGTTACTCAAAAATTCTCCTCAATTCGTTTTCTGTTACTCTCCTCAAATGCTCTGGTCTGCAAGTGGTGGTGTTGTGCAGCTCAAAATGTTGGCCAATACACCACGGCAATATATCCAACTTCCTCTCCTTTCTCCTCCCCTCCCTCTCTTTCATATGTGCCCCTTTCACATTTCCACCTCCCCACCGCCCCCTCTCCGCATCTCACCCATCATTGCCTTGTATTTGTTTCCTTGACAAACGAAGGCCACCAATGAACATTTCACGTTCAAGGTCAGTTCCGCAATATTGTTGGCATTGCAACAACAACAACTGCATTGCTTGGCAAAAAAATATGTGGGGGCTATAAAAGCTGCCGATCCATTGGTTCACTGGCAAAAATTTCTTTTTATAGCTTTCAGGGTGGATTTAGTCGAAAATGGCATTGTTGTTGTTTGTTGTGGAAATTTGATTCTTGCATACATTATAGTCATGGGCGGATCTTATGGCGCTATGAGTGGGTTGATTTTTATCCCGCCATATGTTATTACCATCGGACGCCATTATATTTGAAGAGTTTTCCAACTTTGGGTACGCAAAGCAAAGGGGGGATTTTTTTGGAAAATATTTTTATTCAGGGACAATAACAAACGATTTGTATAGGCTATAATAACTTCAGTACGTTATGCAAACATTTGTCCCAATCGGACTAACATTGGGTCTTTGGTGCACCATTTGCGTAAAATCGGACGAAAATATATATGAGAGCTATATCAAAATCTGAACCGATTTTCATGAAATTTAACACACATCATTCTAGACTCAATTCAGTAGGCTATGCCAAATTTCGTGCAAATCGAAAGATATATAGGGGATTTGGTGCACCATGTACCTTAAATCGGACAAAAATATATATGGGAGCTATATCTAAATTTGAACCGATTTTCACGAAACTTTGCACACATTATTCTAGACTTAATTCAGTACGCTATGCCAAATTTCGTGGAAATCGAAAGATATATAGGGGCTTTGGTGCACCATTTACATATAATCGGATGAAAATATATATGGGAGCTCTATCAAAATCTGAACCGATTTAGACGAAATTTAGCACAAATCATACTAGACTTAATCCAGTACGCTATGTTAAATTTCGTGCAAATCGAAAGGTATATTGGGGCTTTGGTGCACCATTTACATAAAATCGGACGAAAATATATATGGGAGCTATGTCAAAATCTGAACCGATTTAAACGATATTTAGCACAAATCATACTGGACACAATTCAGTACGTTATGCCAAAATTCGTGCAAATCGAATGATATGTAGGGAGTTTGGAGCACTATTTACCTTAAATCGGAGGAAAATATATATGGGAGCTATATCCAAATCTGAACCGATTTTCAGAAAACTTAACACACATCATTCTAGACCTAATTCAGTACGTTATACCAAATTTCGTGTAAATCGAAATATATATAGGGAGTTTGGTGCACCATTTGCCTAAAATCGGACAAAAATATATATGGGAGCTATATCCAAATCTGAACCGATTTTGATGAAATTTAACACACATCATTCTAGTCTCAATTCAGTACGTTATGCCAAATTTCGTGCAAATCGAAAGATATATAGGAAGTTTGATGTACGATTTACCTAAAATCGGACGAAAATATATATGGAAGCTATATCTAAATCTTAACCGATTTTCATGAAATTTAACACACATCGTTCTAGACTTAATTCAGAACGTTTTGCGAAATTTCGTGCAAATCGAAAGATATATAGGGACTTTTGTGCACCAATTAGATTCAATCGGACAAAAATACTTATTTGGGAGCTATATCCAAATCTGAACCGATTTAGACGAAATTTAGCACAAATCACTCTTGGTTTAATTCAGTACGCTATGCCAAATTTCGTGAAAATCGAAAGATATATCGGTACATTGGTGCACCATTTACCTTAAATCGGACAAATATATATATGGGAGCTATATCTAAATCTGAACCGATTTTCAGAAAACTTAACATACATCATTCTAGACTTAATTCAGTACGTTATGCCAAATTTCGTGCAAATCGAGCTATATCTAAATCTGAACGGATTTTTCCCCAATTTAGTATAGTCGGACGGGGCCGACCATATGATACCCTACACAACATCCACGAAAATCTAATTTTGTGTGGTTCTAAATTTAGAGCTCGGACAATATTTCGCGATATTTGCATCCTCTTGGCCCTATAGTCGGCCAAATTACAAATATTCAGTATAGCCCTTCTAATGACTTGCCCAGAATTCCTTCACCGTGGGTTGAGTTCGGCTTTCAATTGTGGTCTATAGATCGACTCGAAAAAAACATAACAAATTTAGTTTTCGATCCACTTCATCCCAATATTTTTATCTGATCATCACCGATAATGATAGGCGTTGTCCGAGACCATAACTGGAACTTCATGGAACAGTTCAATGCGAACAGCGCTATATTTTCGCCCTCTAGTGTGGTAATGGGTTACTAAATAATATATGACTACGTAAGCACCTGTAAATATTTAAGTGTTACCCTATTAAGTGTAAGTGTCTAGATCGACTCAGCTAGTTGAGTATGAGATATGGTGGGCCTAGAACTAATATTTCGCAATAGAATATGACAACATAGTTGTGTAGGGTATGAAAAATAATTTTGATGGTCTTTTGTGGTGTTCTATATCTTGGAGTTATTCCTTTATATACATGACCTCATGTAGCCCTTCTGTAAATAGCTTTTCCTTGTATAGAAAACCTCCATCAGTTCTCCTATAGATAGAAGATCTAATGTAGCTCTTCTAAATATAGAAAACCTTCTGAGGCCTTCTATATATAGAAGATCTTCTATGAATAGAAGACCTCTTTAGCTGTTCTATGGATAGAAGAATTCCTCTAATTTGTGTATGGATAACTCCTGTTGCTTTTCTGTAGATCCAAAACCTCCAGTAGCTCTTCTGTATATACTAGACCTCGTATAGCTATTGCATGGACAAAAGGCTGCATGTTACTTTTCTACTGATATCAGACCTCATATAAGTATCTGTTGTAGATTTCCTGTTGACGGAATATTTTATGATGGTATTTTAGGTTTCGTATAGGTAGCAGGACTCCTGGAGTTTGTAGCTCCCTTGTAACATATTTCGTTTCAGAAGTCCATTTAAGGGGACCCCCCCCTATTCTCGAGGTCAACATTTTTGTTGATATAATTCGAATCTACACTAATTAAAGAATGTCCCTACAAAATTTCAAGTGAAAATCTCAAGAACTCTTAAAGATATATCCGATTTATTGTGTCAGCATCAAGTGACGGCTAAAGGGCTTCTCAAACTTTAAACGAGTTTTTCTCTAAACATTTTTTTGCGAATGGCGGGCACGATAATTCAAAAACTAATAATCCAATCGGTTCCAAATTTTGCAACGTTTCTCTGGGAGCGTATGAATAAGGATAAAGCCAATCAGTGAAGATCTTCCTTATTTTTTAACTTGGTTTTTGGTAAAAAATCGACGATTTTCAAAAATATTTTTTCAAAGGTCCACCATTTTGTTAATTTTAGAGCGAAGTCAATAATCCTAGTTCATACGAGAGCCAGACATGTACTCTTTCTAACACCGTTGGAATTTTCGGATTCCGATGATCCAGTGAGGAGTTATCATGCCCGCCATCAAAAATAAGGACTTTTCTTTAATTACAAAAACAACAACAAAACAATAACAAAAATTTTTTGTAAATTATTTTTCTTCTCTTTTAAGTCTTCAAATATATATGTGCAAAGTTACAAACCTTAACAAGCATTGGTATTGATTTACCAGCCCATTGAAAATCTTGAAAAATTAAAATCGAGAATGGGTGGGGTTCCCTTAAAGGATTTTATATGTTTAAAATAAACATTATATTTATTGAATATGGCCTCAAAAAAACTTTCTATATTTTTTATCTGATTTTCAATAAAATTCTGAAAATAATAAAAAAACAAAAATAGTCCCCAAAAAAAACAATTACAAATATTTTGTCATTGAGAATTCTGATGATGCTGTTCAATGGTATTTGGCTATGTAAACATGTGAGGTGCGTCGTTTTTTTTGTTGAATAAAAGTGCACACACACATACACACACTCGTTTTTTCACATATAATTCTTTTTTTATGAATGTAGCTAAATTTGAGATACATTCATGGGTAGCCATTCAGTCAGTCAGCCAACCAAACTGCAATGCGTTTGCTTTTATCAATGAAAAATATTAGACAATGGATTTCGTGTTGGTATTCCACCACCACCACTCTCTCTCTCTCTCTCTTTTGAAGCAAAAAAACTAGGCTTCCCCGATTTGCGCGCGCTCTCTCTCGTCCATTGTATCTCTGGCATCAACCTTTTTTTTTAGTTTCATTGAAAATTGATGCAGTGGAAACGTCACGAAAGGACACTTTTGATGCAAAATAAAACTGAGAGAGAGAGAGAGTGAAACAAATAGGGAGAGCGAGAGAGCCAACACAGAGTTTCCACAAATGCTGGCAATGCATTTATGAATGTACATTATGCATTCATTGTTGTTGTTGCTGTTCTTTAACCTAGTTCCACATTTGTTGGGGTGGTCGTCTGCCCCCTCCCCCCTCGTCATCTAGTTCTTCTTCAATGAATACATGAATTAATGAATGACTGGTTGCCTTGGTTTGCCTTCCTGCCCTGTTGTGGATGCCATGTTGAGCCTTCAACTGAATGACATCCTTTTTTTCCAACTGTTTACCGTCGTCTGACGTCATTCTTGGCATAGGTCAAAGAAAAGTTCGTTGAATGTAACTGAAAAAAAAGAAAAAAAAAACGAAACAATGGAAATTTTCCTCTTGCCATTTTCCGCAACTACTGAGAATGTCAGCACCGAACAAATCTAGTTTTTTGTAATGTTTGTTTGCAGCTTGGAAAATGCCACTGATGCTGTGAATTGGAGTGTGTTTTGCTGTCCATCTCCACCTCCTTAATAAAGCCATCAATGACATTTATATGTCATTGGAAAGCTATTTTTATAGTTTTACATTTTTTTTTTCACTGCAAGTGATATGGAAATTACCTTGCTAGCGAGATATGTTGCAGGGCGGGCAGGACATGTTGACATTTAGGGTTTGTTTCTGATAACAATTTATTTTTAGTTTATGGTTCATGGAAAGACAAAACGCGAATGGAAATTTATTTTGATTTTATGGAAAGCTTGTTTCTTTGTAGTTAGGAAAATATTTTTTTAATATTAAAAAAAAAACGATTTAAAAATCCACGTGAATAAGGCGAAATTATATATGGAAGTTATTCTATATCTGAAACGAATTCAAGGAAACCCGCTTGAGATTAATTATCATTCTAGACATAATTCAGTACGCTATAACAAAATCGAAGGATACATGAGGACTTTGATGAGCCATTTACATAAAATCGGACGAAAAAACATATGGGAGCCATATCTAAATCTTAAACGATTTTCCCGAAACTTTGCACACATTATTCTAGACTTAATTTATCGCGCTATGGCAAAATTCGTGCAAATCTAATGATTTTCAGGGACTTTGGCGCCCCATTTACCTTAAATCGGACGAAAATATATATGGGAGCTATATCTAAATCTGAACCGATTTTCACGAAACTTTGCACACATCATTCTGGACCTAATTCAGTACCCTATGCCAAATTTCGTGCAAATCGAACGATATTTATTGACTTTTGTGCCCCATTAACCCTAAATCGGGCGAAACTATATATGGGAGCTATATCTAAATTTGAACCGATTTTCTCGAAACTTGGCACACATAATTCTGAACCTAATTCAGTACTCTATGCCAAATTTCGTGCAAATCGAAAGATATATACGGACTTTGGTGCACCATTTACCTTAAATCGGACGAAACTATACATGAGAGCTATATGTAAATCTGAACCGATTTTCTCGAAACTTGGCACACATCATTCTGGACCTAATTCAGTACTCTATGCCAAATTTCGTGCAAATCGAACGATATATAGGGACTTTGGTGCACCATTTACATAAAATCGGACAAAACTATATATGGGAGCTATATCTAAATCTGATCCGATTTTCTCGAAACTTGACACACGTCATTCCGGACCTAATTCAGTACTCTATGCAAAATTTCGAGCAAATCGAAAGATATGTAGGACGAAAATATATATGGGAGCTATATATAAACTTGGCACACATCATTCTGGACCCAATTCAGTACTCTATGCCAAATTTCGTGCAAATCGAACGATATAAACGGACTTTGGTGCACCATTTACTTTAAATCGAACGAAACTATATATGGGAGCTATATCTAAATCTGATCCGATTTTCTCGAAACTTGACACACGTCATTCCGGACCTAATTCAGTACTCTATGCAAAATTTCGAGCAAATCGAAAGATATGTACGGACTTTGGTGCACCATTAACCTTAAATCGGACGAAACTATATATGGGAGATATATCTAAATCTGAACCGATTTTCACGAAACTTAGCACACGTCATTCTACACTTAATTCAGTACGCTTTGCTAAAATTTGTGCAAATTTAACGATTTTCAGGGACTTTGGTGCACCAGTTACATAAAATCGGACAAAACTATATATGGGAGCTATATCTAAATCTGTCCCGATTTTCTCGAAACTTGGTACATGTCATTCTGGACCTAATTCAGTACTCTATGCCAAATTTCGTGCAAATCGAAAGATATATACGGACTTTGGTGCACCATTTACCTTAAATCGAACAAAACTATATATGGGAGCTATATCTAAATCTGAACCGATTTTCACGAAACTTAGCACACATCATTCTGGACCTAATTCAGTACTCTATGCCAAATTTCGTGCAAATCGAAAGATATATACGGACTTTGGTGCACCATTAACCTTAAATCGGACGAAACTATACACGGGAGATATATCTAAATCTGAACCGATTTTCACGAAACTTAGCACACGTCATTCTACACTTAATTCAGTACGCTATGCTAAAATTTGTGCAAATTTAACGATTTTCAAGGACTTTGGTGCACCATTTACATAAAATCGGACAAAACTATATATGGGAGCTATATCTAAATCTAACTCGAATTTTCTCGAAACTTGGCACATGTCATTCTGGACCTAATTCAGTACTCAATGCCAAATTTCGTATAAATCGAAAGATATATAAGGACTTTGGTGCACCATTTACATAAAATCGGACAAAACTATATATGGGAGCTATATCTAAATCTGATCCGATTTTCTCGAAACTTGACACACGTCATTCCGGACCTAATTCAGTACTCTATGCAAAATTTCGAGCAAATCGAAAGATATGTAGGACTTGGCACACATCATTCTGGACCCAATTCAGTACTCTATGCCAAATTTCGTGCAAATCGAAAGATATATAGGGACTTTGGTGCACCATTTACCTTAAATCGGACGAAAATATATATGGGAGCTATATCTAAATCTTAATCGATTTTCTTGAATTTCAATAGGGTTCGTCCTTGGGCCAAATAAGTGACCCATGCCAAATTTCATTCAAATCGGATCATAAATGCGACCTGTACTTTGTTTACAATTTAACATCTACAGACGGACGGACAGACGGACATGCATAAATCGACTCAGAAAGTGATTCTAGGCATATTTCAAAAGGAATCATGTGTCTATCTCGTTTCAGTTTGCTTGTTATAAACATATGCACTAAATCATAATACCCTGTACCACAGTGTGGTGAAGGGTATACAAATTCACTCCTTAAAAAATATTAAAAAACAATGCCTTAAAAAAGTCACACCATAAAGAATATTTAAAAAACTTAAAATTTTTTAAAAAAAAAAATCCTTGAAGACTTAAAAATATTTTTTTAAATAAGAACTCAAAGTACCAAATTTCAGCGAATTCGGTTGAAACACGCACCCATGAACTTCAAAATACCGAAAATTGGGAGGTACCCTTATATGGGCGCTATGCCTAAACGTGGACCGATATATCCCTTGCCCTGCCTGCAGACAAAAGACGACTTTATGCAAAATTTTGGCCATCTATCTGAATTCGTTTAGACGCTAGAGTGATTACAACAGACGGAAATGCTTAAATCGTCATAGAATTTTACGCTGATCAATAATATATATACTTTATAGGGTCGGAAATGACTAATATACCCTCCATACTATGGTGGGGGGTATAAAAAAACTAAATATTTAAAAAAGCCTGACTATTTTCCAAAAACCAAATACAAATGGTATCCCAATATTCCGCCAATACTACTGAACAATTTACAACATAAAAATTCCTTTAATTACGATATGTTAGTTAGATTTTGAAATAAAATTCAAATCATATTTTTTTCATAGAAAAAGTTATCAATGCCTTTACGTCATTCTGTTCTGCTCTGGCCAAGGATACGTTAGCTGCATCGAACGTAATAAAATTTTATCACAGTTAGTGATTCCAAGTGGAGAAGACGAGCGGTGTGGCGAGACAACGTGTAGGGGGTGTCATACATATGAGTGTATATATATATATATATATATATGTGTGTGAGTGTGTGTGCCTGTTCATCTTGGGGTAGGTTATGGTTATGGAATTACGCAAATGCGGTCCTTAACTGAGTTGCAGCGTGATTCAATGGAGTTCATTGCCTTTATGCTACTTCATAGTTTGACCCAAATCTTGGCAACGCCACAAGAAAGAGATAGACATAGACAAGGAAGAGGAAGAAAATGCTGCAGTATGAAAATTCATTCATTGAGTAAATGCCATGCTGAACTACAGAAACGGTTGTTGCTGGGTGGTGCAGAAAAATAGTAGCAGTTCGGGCAGCAGCAGCCTCGCCGGTGCCACAGTTACTTGGGTGGCAACAAACATCCAACCGGGCTAGCTACAACAAACATTACACTTTCATCCATTCAAAAGAGATTTACACTTTTTTTGTGTTGTTAGTTTGGTTGTGCGTCTGTCCCCGTTGACGTTTTTCTTTTTTTTTTTTTTGCTTTTGCAATTTCCATTCATGCAACCGTTTGGTTACCGCTGTCACTGCAGCTTCTTTAACTGCTGGCTGGTTGGTTGGTCGTTTCTCTTTCTCTGTCCATCCAAACTACCTTCCAACCAGCCAGCTATCCAACCATCCACTTTTGTGTGCTTTCCATTCATCGTTTTTCGTTTCTTTTTTTTTTTTGCCGATTGATTTATATGCGTCTTGCATACATGGCAAGGTTGGTTGCAGCTGAGTTCATTCACATTTAGCATAGTTTTTCTCGCAACAAACGGGAGGCGACGCGGCATCGTTATGTCGTCAGCGTGTTGTATACACGTTGCAATCGATGAATGATGAACGAACCAACTGTCGGACGGACAAAAACGTTTTCATGAATGAAAGCATGCGCAAGTTATTTCACAGGTTTTCTTCTGTTCACTTCGGTTGCTGTGGATTTGTACCCTACAGCAAACATGAATGAGATTTTTAAAAAATCCACGCCGTGAAAAAATCTTTTAAAAAAATTCACGCCTTGAAAAAATCTTTTAAAAAATTCTCGCCTTGAAAAAAACTTTTAAAAAAATTCACGCCTCGAAAAAATCTTTTTCAAAAAAAAACACGCCTTGAAAAAATATTTTTTAAAAATCCACGCCTTGAAAAAATATTTTTTTAAAAATCCACGCCTTGAAAACGCCTTGAAAAAATATTTTTTAAAAATCCACGGCTTGAAAAAGCCTTGAAAAAATATTTTTTAAAAATCCACGCCTTGAAAAAATATTTTTTAAAAATCCACGCCTTGAAAAAATATTTTTTAAAAATCCACGCCTTGAAAAAATATTTTTTAAAAATCCACGCCTTGAAAAAATATTTTTTAAAAATCCACGCCTTGAAAAAATATTTTTTTTAAAAATCCACGCCTTGAAAAAATATTTTTTAAAAAATCCACGCCTTGAAAAAATATTTTTTAAAAAATCCACGCCTTGAAAAAATATTTTTTAAAAAATCCACGCCTTGAAAAAATATTTTTTAAAAAATCCACGCCTTGAAAAAATATTTTTTAAAAAATCCACGCCTTGAAAAAATATTTTTTAAAAAATCCACGCCTTGAAAAAATATTTTTTAAAAAATCCACGCCTTGAAAAAATATTTTTTAAAAAATTTACGCCTTCAAAAAATATTTAAAAAAACCACGCCTTCAAAAAAAATTATTTTAAAAAAATCCACGCCTTCAAAAAAATTATTTTAAAAAAATCCACGCCTTGAAAAAATATTTTTAAAAAATCCACGCCTTGAAAAAATATTTTTAAAAAAATTCACGTCTTGAAAAAAATATTTTAAAAAAATTCACGCCTTGAAAAAATATTAAAAAACACGCCTTTAAAAAATATTTTTTTAAAAAAATCCACGCCTTGAAAACATATTAAAAAACACGCCTTTAAAAAAAAGAATTAAAAAAATCAACGCCTTGAAAAAATATTTTAAAAAAAATTCTCGCCTTGAAAAAATATTTTTAAAAAATCCTCGCCTTGAAAAAATATTTTTTAAAAAATCCACGCCTTGAAAAAATATTTTTTAAAAAATCCACGCCTTGAAAAAATATTTTTTAAAAAATCCACGCCTTGAAAAAATAATTTTTAAAAAATCCACGCCTTGAAAAAATATTTTTTAAAAAATCCACGCCTTGAAAAAATATTTTTTAAAAAATCCACGCCTTGAAAAAATATTTTTTAAAAAATCCACGCCTTGTAAAAATATTTTTTAAAAAATCCACGCCTTGAAAAAATATTTTTTAAAAAATCCACGCCTTGAAAAAATATTTTTTTAAAAAATCCACGCCTTGTAAAAATATTTTTTAAAAAATCCACGCTTTGAAAAAATATTTTTTAAAAAATCCACGCTTTGAAAAAATATTTTTTAAAAAATCCACGCCTTGAAAAAATATTTTTTAAAAAATCCACGCCTTGAAAACATAGTTTAAAAAAATCCACGCCTTAAAAATATTTTTAAAAAAATCACGCCATTAAAAAATATATTTTTAAAAAATCCAAGCCTTGAAAAAATATTTTTTAAAAAATCCACGCCTTGAAAAAATATTATTTAAAAAATCCACGCCTTGAAAACATAGTTTAAAAAAATCCACGCCTTAAAAATATTTTTAAAAAAATCACGCCATTAAAAAATATATTTTTAAAAAATCCACGCCTTGAAAAAATATTTTTTAAAAAATCCACGTCTTGAAAAAAATATATTTAAAAAAATCTACGCCTTGAAAAAATATTTTTTTAAAATCCACGCCTTGAAAAAATATTTTTTTTTAAATCCACGCCTTGAAAAAATATTTTTTTAAAAAATCCACGCCTTAGAAAAATATTTTTAAAAAATCCACGCATTGAAAAAATCTACGCCTAGAAAAAATATTTTCAAAAAAAATCCGCATTGAAAAAATCCACGCCTTGAAAAAACATTTTTAAAAAATCCACGCCTTGAAAAAATATTTTTAAAAAATCCACGCCTTGAAAAAACATTTTTAAAAAATCCACGCCTTGAAAAAATATTTTTAAAAAATCCACGCCTTGAAAAAATATTTTTAAAAAATCCACGCCTTGAAAAAATATTTTTTAAAAATCCACGCCCCTATAAAGTCCTTGTAAAAATCCACGCCTCTATAAAGTCCTTGATAAATCCACGCCTCTATAAAATCCTTAAAAAAAATCCACGTCTCGATAAAGTCCTTGAAAAAATCCACGTCTCTATAAAGTCCTTGAAAAAATCCACGCCTCTATAATGTCCTAGAAAAAATCCACGACTCTATAAAGTGCTTGAAAAAATCCACAAAATTCCTATAAACGAAAAAATCCACCTCTAATAGAAAAAATTCTATAAAGTGCTTGAAAAAATCCACGCCTCTATAAATCCTTAAAATCCACGACTCTATAAAGTGCTTGAAAAAATCCACGCCTTTATAAAATCCTTAAAAAAATCCACGCCTTTATAAAATCCTTAAAAAATCCACGCCTCTATAAAGTCCTTGAAAATCCACGCCTCTATAATGTCCTGGAAAAAATCCACGTCCCTATAAAGTTCTTGAAAAAATTCACGCCTCTATAAATCCTTAAAATCCACGCCTCTATAATGTCCTGGAAAAAATCCACGCCTCTATAAAGTCCTTAAAAAATCCACGCCTCTATAAAGTCCTTAAAAAATCCACGCCTCTATAAAGTCCCTGAAAATCCACGCCTCTATAATGTCCTGGAAAAAATCCACGCCTCTGTAAAGTCCTTGAAAAAATCCACGACTCTATAAAGTGCTTGAAAAATCCACGCCTCTATAAATCCTTAAAAAATCCACGCCTCTATAAAGTCCTTGAAAATCCACGCCTCTAAAATGTCATGGAAAAAAATCCACGCCGCTATAAAGACCTTGAAAAAATCCAAGTCTTGAAAAAAAAATTTTAAAAAATCCACGTCTCTATAAAGTCCTTGAAAAAATCCACGTCTCTATAAAGTCATTGACGTATACCTATATAAAGCCCTTCCGAGTAGAATAATATCAGGTCTACTTAGCCGTACATATCCTTTTTTGACTTGATTTTATTTGTCCTTTGGTACTGTCGCCTTGTTTGTGCGTTTCATTCATCTCTGTATCTATCGTCCTTGCTTATATATAAAATATATATATGTATATATACATATATATATTCTAGTCTCAGCCAAAGAAGCCATACAAAATGTGGCACAAACCATTTTGGGGCAACATCCTTGAAGCTTAACCGGCACTCGCTTCTGGTACCTCTGTCCTCCGCCAGCTCTTCACGTCATGTCTTATATACAAATATATATGTACATATATATATATATATACTTCCTTGATGACACAAAGAATAGAACAATGAATGAATAAATGGATTGACAGTGATGTACCAAAAACAAAAAGGATACACACATAGATCTATTTTTGGACCATTCTATTCATCATCAAATGTCCATTGATATTGAAATGAACAAGCTAAATGATTTTGCCCAAGGTATACAATTTACAGACCCTACAACCCACCACCCTCTCCCCACCATAGCAGTTCATTCCGAATGACGTCATTCAACAGAAATGGTATCATTGAAAAGTAGACGTGGCATGAGAAAGATACGGTAAATTGCGGTTGCTGTAAGGGGCTGGGGTCAAATTTATAGCCACGGAGGTCATACTCCAGGGTATTCGTCCTTGTTTAGCCTACCAGCCATAACAACAATTAAAAATAAAACAACATCCATTTTTTGTTTTTTTACTTTTTTGTTGTTGTAAGCCATAATTTATTTATTGCCATAAATGAGTTTTTTTCTTTCTTTCTTGTGTTTTTTCTCAATCACTTTATAATTTTGTGTGTTTTTATTTTTTGGAAGATTTTTTTTAAAAACTTATATTTTTTGTAAGAATCTTGGCAGGCCACTGTCACTCACTTGGAAGTGACGGAGGATATTAAAGGCATAACTAAAAAAAAAGATAGATTTAAAAATGAAAGCAATGTTATTTTTGTATTCATGGGTCATTATTTGAATCCGCATCATAATCTTGAGGCATCCATCCATCAGCAGGAAATAAATATATTGCAAAAAAATTAAAAATTTATAAACAATTTATAAAATTTGGAAAAGTTTCTTCAGTTCAACCATTAGAGCCCAATCAGCCTTAATTAAATCATCACGGAAGTAATCCTTGCAAGCATCGATACTTTGACGGGAAATCTGGAAAAGAGAGAGAGAAGAGAAAAAAATTAAGAAACACTCTTTGAAAAAAATCTTAGCCTATGTAGGGTTCATATAAGAAAAACTACTTGAAAAATCAACACCTATTATGGGCGTGTATTAAGGACCCACTCCTATTACGGGTCCCTACATGATATTAAACAAAAAATTACGCCCATTTACCGTAATAATATAGAAGCACAATGGCAGAGAATTGCCCACTCCCTACAAACTGCAGCAAAAGCAACACTTGGGTACCAAGGACCACCATAAAGAAATCCGTGGTACGATCAGGAGTGCCGTAATGCTACTGATATGAAAAACGCATCGTATAAGGCAATCCTGCGGAAAGTGGCAACACCTAATGGGATGGAGAACTATCGGGAGAAAAGGAGAGAGGAGAAACGTATTTTCAGAAAAAAGAACAAGAAAAACGTGAGCGTGGGCAAATCGAGATGTACAGGAGTCAGAATGAATTCCGAAAATTCTACCAACGGGTAAAACATTAAACCGAAGGCTTTGGCGCAGGCACATCCTCCTGTAGAGATGAACCTCTGCATCCTGTGTCCCGTGCTCAAAAAAGGAGACAAGACGATATGTGCCAACTATAGAGGAATAAGTCCCCTTCCCATCGCATATAAAGTGCTATCCAGCATGCTGTGTGAACGACTGAAGCCAATGGTCAATGACAGACCTGAATAGTCCACCACTGACCAGATTTTCACTCTGCGCCAAATCCTGAAAAAAAAAAACACAAAATACACATCGACACATTCCACCTATTCGTCGACTATAAAGCCGCATTCGACAGCACTATCCGCACTATGTCTGCGTTTGGTATTCCTGCAAAATTAATACGGCTATGCAGGATAACTTTAACTGGCACAAGATCAGCAGTTAAAGCCCGAAAGGACCTCTCAGAGCCCTTTAATACAGAACGAGGATTCAGACAAGGTGACAGTTTGTCGTGTGACCTTTTAAACATCCTGCTGGAAAAAGTCATACGAGATGCAAAGGTGAACAGAAATGGCACTCTGTACACCAAACAACACATGTTACTCGCCTACGCCGATGACATCGACTTAATGGGTCGATCACTGAACGGTAACAGCCACCTTTGAACAAATCGAGGAGTCTGCCAAAGTGGGTCTGGCAGTAAACGGTGAGAAGACCAAGCAAGACGTCCAGTAGACTCAGACCAACAGTTTTGAAATTCGGAGAAGGATAGTGATGGCCAACAGATGCTACTAGGGTCTGAGCAAAAAACTCAAAAGCAAGGCCACCTCCCGCCAGACCAAACTCACACTCTACAAGACGCTGATACTACCCGGATCTGAAGCATGGGTACTTGCGCAAGCAGATGATGCAGCTCTTGGAGTGTTTGAGAGAAAAATTATGCGAAAGATCTATGGGGCCGATCTGCGTTGAAGGTGAATATCTACGTCGAATGAACCATGAGTTCTCGGACATCGACATTGTTAGACGTAGTGAGCTGTAGCGACTACGTTGGCTAGGTCATGTTGTGAGAATGGATGAAGCCCAGAAGGCATATAAAAGCGAACCAGCTGATGGTTCACGCAGAAGAGGAAGGCCGCGAATAAGATGGAAAGATCAAGTGGAAGAAAACATTGCCAAATATGGTCTTCAAATTGGAAAAACTGTGCAAAAGACTGACGCGCCTGGAAATCTTTTTTAAACTCGGCTTATGGAACGAAAGTTCTGTCACAAGCCTGCTAAGTAATTAAGTACGTCTAGTTAGGGTCCTAGAAAAAATATTTTAAAAAATCCTCGCCAATTTAGGTTCCTTGAAAAATATTAAAAAACAATCCCCGCATATTTATGGTATGTAGAGTCCTTAAAAAATATTTATAAAAAACACGCCTTTTTAGGGTTCTTTAAAAACAATATTTTTTGAAAACACCACACGTTTTTATGGTTCTATATGTATATATGAGAGATATATACAATAAAAAATCGAAACTCCACCATTTTGACCTCCAGAGTCCTTTGACTGCAGAAATGAAAACGTAGAAAACCAATAGCCTTCAACTATTGAAATAATGACGCATTTTCGCATCGTTTTTTTTCTGCTGACTAATTTCGATGGCAAAGGACGAATGGTTGTGAATGAAAATAGCGTTTGAGACTCAATAACATTTGGTTTGGGGTAGAGGAGGACAGAGATTGCGACAGAAATAAGATGTGTATTCTAAAAATAGGTGTTGTATATAACATTAAATAATTGGGTCAATGTGTCAATACAAACGCATGTACACATAGACGACTCACACACACATATATATATATATATACAAATATGTATATAAATAGGTATGTGTGTGTGTGCGCGCATATAGCCCAAAAAGTCAATGGCCAACAGAAAATGTAGAAGGCAACCAATGACGTTAACAACAGCTTTGCTAAAAGCAATTGTCAGGACTACTCAACTATGGAATTCAAATTGGTAGTGAGAGAGAGATAGAGAGGAATGTGGGAAGGGGTGAACTGTGAGCTATGAGCAAAGCAAACATCCATTCATCTATCCATTTGCCTTGGGGTTTTCATTTTACCTTGAAGTTTTTCCGTCAATGGAATTATGGGAAAGAAATAAAATGAAATAAAAAATGCGGCGAATGAGGTCCTACGTACGGCAAATCTTCAAAAAATACGCAGGAGATGTATTTAAAATTTAAAAAAAATATATATTTGGGAAAATTTTTAAATCTCTAAATAAAAGGTAGCTGCCCTCAAAGACCTTTACTTTAGCCTTAAGCATCACTAATTATGAGTAGCTGTCACCAGTGGTCGCTTCCATAACAAAACTGAGCTCACTAATATAGGTTAACTGACTTCTGGGGTCACAAGAGTAGAGTATATAAACTCAGATGCTTGTATTATAAAGAAGCTGGCTTCAGAGGACCTTAGCAAAGCTGGTCGGACATTGATACTTAGGCTCAGAGGCCTCACTAATAGTGAATCTGGTCTGAAGGGTTATAACTTCAATGTATCTGACTTTGGAGGATTCTACTTTAAGAGTACCTAACCTAAAAGAAATACTTATTGAAGGTCTTTAGAATAGCTGGCCATTGATACTACCTAGGCTCAGAAGCCTCACAGATAGCGAATCTGGTCTAAAGGGCTACTACTTCAATGTATCTGGCTTTGCAGGATTCTACTTTTAATAGTACCTGGCCTCAAAGGAATACTTATTGAAAGAGCAGACCTCAGAAGACCCAATATAATGTATTCTACTTCAAAGTAGCAGATTCCGAAAAAAAATATATTGTTAATTCGCGCTTATAAAGGGTTCTCGAAAAAATACATTGCCATGGAAAAATATGAAAAAATTGTATATTAGGGGCGTAAAAAAATCATCTCCTTTTCACGGTGCTAAAAATTCTCGCCTATTAATTTTAAGGTTCTATTTTAGATTTCCAGATGCTACTTGATCGAAAAATACTCAATTTAAAAAAAAATCTCTGAATGTGGTATCAAAATTTTCTAGCTTCCCCCTGGCCAATGAAGCCTCACTAATAGCGAATCTGGCCTGTAAGATCATTAGTGTAGTATAGATGGCTTTGGAGGACTCTACATGAAGGTTATCTTGCTTCGAAGGAATATATTTTAACGGAACAGGTCTCAGAAGACTCTAATTTAAAGGCTATAGTCTCAGAGGAATATACTTCAAAGTAGCTGAAGATCGAAGGTCTCATCGTTAGTGTAACTGTCCTGAGAGGCTATTGATTTAGATTAACTGACCTACTTCAAAGTAGCTGAAGATTGAAGGCCTCATCGTTAGTGTAGCGGTCCTGAGAGGCTATTGATTTAGATTAACTGTCCTCGGAGGACTTGACCTTATTGTAGTTGGCCTCGGAGGCGTATAATTTAAAAAATCACTACATTAAAGTAGATAGCCGAAGAGGGAGGACCTTCCTACAGATGTTGGCCTAGAGAACACTACTTTATAGCAGAGGGTATCAAAGGCTTTCAATTAACAGTAGTCGGACATAGAAAATACACCCTTTAGTAGGCTTTGGTCACGTAGATCACATTTATAGCGAAGCTAGACTAAACTTTAGAGTAGCTATCTCTAGAGGACTCTACATTATTAGGAGTCAGATAAACCAAATTTAAAGAAGATGGCCTCATAAGACATAGCATTGGAGTAGCTGGTCTCAAAGGTATATGCTTTTAAAGAGCAGTTCTCAAAGGACTCTTTGAGAGTTACTACTACTTCAAAGGCTAGCTGTTATAATTTTGAGACCTCCGAAGCCAGCTCATCCAAATAATTCATATCCTGCTTCAAAGCCAGCTAACCTAAATTAAAAGGGCATCTCCTTTAAATTAGAATAATCCGAGGCCAGCTAATCTAATGATCGGCGGTGGCAGCTGCTTTAAAAAACAGCTCTCTATAGTCAGTCCCTTTAAATAGGACACTTCTGGGGTTCGAGCTTATAAATTATATAACATCATCTCGAAGAGCTTATATATTATAAATCTTCTCGAATATTTATAATTTATAAGCTCGAACCTCAGAAGTCTCTAATAAGACATTGCATTCGAGTAGCTGACCTCAAAGGCATATATGTTTAAGAAGCAGACCTGAGGAATCTTGTCTCGAAGTTATATAATTTATAAGCTCGAACCTCAGAAGTCTCCGGTTTAAAGGGATTGACCACAGAGAACTGTTCTTTAGAGCAGCTGCTATCGGTGACCATTAGATCAGCTGGCCTCGGATTTTTCTAATTTAACGGAAATGCCCTTCAATTTAGATTAGCTGGCCTCGGAATTTTGGATTAGCTAGCTTCGGAGGTCTCTATATTAGAACAGTTAGCGTTGAAGTAGTTGGCCGGAGGTAGTATTTGTGTAACTGAGTTCTCTATTCTATTTCAGATTAGCCTGCTTCGCAGATCTCTGAGAGGCTACTACTTTAAAGTAGATGGCCTCAAAGATCTCTAGTTTAAAACGCCTGGACTCGAAAGGATCTATTATAACAATACCTGATCTTAAGAGATGTCCTCAGATGCTAGCCTTTGAAGTAGCTGACCGGATGTAGTTTTTGTGTAACTGGGTTTAGATGGCTCTAATTTAAAACAGTGGGTCTCTATTCTATATTAGATTAGCTGGCTTCGCAGGTCTCTGAGAGACCACTACTTTAAAGTTTATGGCCTCAAAGATCTCTTGTTTAGAACACCTGGACTCGGAAGGATCTATTATAAAAATACCTGATCTTAAGAGATCACTTGATTGCAGTAGTAGCCGAACTAAGACGCCAGTAATTTACAGAGGTGTCCTCAGAAGTTAGCCTTAGAAGTAGCTGGCCGGAGGTAGTTTTTGTGTAAATGGGTTTAGATGCTTCTAAATTAAAACAGTGGGTCTCTATACTGTTTTTGAATAACTGACTTCGGAGGTCTGTGAGAGACCAATAATTTAAAGTTGTTGGCCTCAAAGATCTCTAGTTTAGAACATCTGGACTCAGAAGGATCCATTATAAAAATACCTGATCTTAAGAGATAACTTGATTGCAGTTGTAGCTGATCAAAGACGCCAGTAATTCGCAGAGGTGACCTCAGATTCTAGCCTTAGAAGTAGCTGGCCGGAGGTAGTTTTTGTGTAACTGGATTTAGATGGCTCTAATTAAAAACAGTTGGTCTCTATTCCATATTAGCTGGCTTCGGAGGTCTCTGAGAGGCCACTACTTTAAAGTTGACGGTCTCAAAGATCTCTATTTTCGAACACCTGGACTCGGAAGGATCTATTATAAAAATACCTGATCTTAAGATACCATTACTTGATTGCAGAATCAGTAGTAGTACCTGCACTCAGACGCCGGTAATTTACAAGGGTGGCTTCAGATGTCTAATAAAAGAGAGGTCAGAGTAGATGTCCCGAGAGGTCTTAACACTAAAGTAAATGATTGAGGATGTCTCTATTTTAGAACATCTGAATTTTGATAACACTAATTTAAAACAATTGGTCCCTTTTCTGTTTTAGAGTAGCTGGCCTCGATGGTCTCTGGGAGGCCACTACTTTACACGAACTTTCCTTAGAGGCTACTACTTCAAAGTAGATCGTCTCAAAGATCACAAGTTTGGAACACTTGGACTCGGAAGGATCTATTGTGAAAGTAGCTGATCTGAAGAGACCACTTGATTGTAGAATCAGTAGTAGCTGCACTTAGATATCATTAATTTACAGACGTGATCTCAGATGTATAATAAAAGAGAGGTCACAGTAGATGTCCCGAGAGGTCTTTACTCAAAAGTAGAACATCTGGATTCGGAAGGCTCTACTTTAAAAGTAGATGATATTAAGAGACCTCAGATTTCTAATAAAATGGGATTTTATAAGAGTGAAAAATAATTCGCTGTGAAACAAATCGTTCTTCTAAAGGGTGTAAGTCGTTCAGAGGCCAATCCTTTACATTAGATATCCCGAGGGGTCTTACAATAATACACATCCTCTCGGAGACTTATAGTTCTTGAAGATCTGGACTCTGATAGCTCAACATTAATGATAGCTGGTATTAGAGACCATCACTTGATCTAGGAGCTCTCTATTTCAGAACATCTGGAAGAACATTCAGAAGGCTCTACTTTAAAAATAGATGATCTTATGTGACCTCAGATTTCTAATAAATGGGCTTTTATAAAAGTGAAAAATAATTCGCAGTGAAACAAATCGTTTTTCTAAAGGGTGTAAATCGTTCAGAGGCTACTTCTTTACATTAGATATTCCGAGGGGTCTTACTATAACGGAGATGCTCGCGAATATTTTAAAACATGTGGACTCTGATAGCAACACTTCAAAGATAGCTGGTCTTAGAGACCATTACTTGATCTAGGAGGTCTCTATACTAGAACATCTGGATTTGAAGGCTCTGATCTTAAAGTAGATGATCTTAAGAGACCTCAGATTACTAATAAAAGATGATTTTATAAAAGAGAAATGGAATTCGTGGTGAATCAAATCGTTCTTCTAAAGGGGATCAACCGTTCAGGGGCCACTCCTTTACATTATATATCCCGAGAGGTCTTACTATAATGCAGATGCTCTCGTAGACTTATATTTTAGAAGATCTGGATTCTCATAACTCAACTTTAAACATAACTTGAAGGGAGACTCAGTAGTAGCTACACTCTGACGCCCCTACTTTAGAGTGGTGGCCTCAGATGACTATAAAAGATGTTTTGAAAATGTGAAATGGAATCTGTGGGTAAACAAATCGTTCTTGTAATGCTGTCGATCGCTAAGGTTCATTTTTGCGGATATCTGGAAAATTTAAACCCCATTTGAGAGGCATGTAGGATGAATTTCTGTATAGCTAACAATTTTATGACAAGTATAACAAAATTTATACTTCTTCCACAGACGCATGGATCTTCCGGACGACAAATACTTTTCTCCAGAATACATCTGCTATATAAAAGAGATAAAAAATATGTTCATTCCCAACAACTTACCTTGCTAACCAACATATCATCAGCATCGAAATGGCGGCCAAACATTTTTGGTGATTCGCCGGGTATGGGTTCAATTTTAATGCAAATCTCTTGACCTTTACGAGCCGTTTCCAATTGTTTGTGATTCGATTCGATTGAGGTGACAATGCCAATATCGACAAACTGCAACGAAAAAAAAGAAGAAAACAGGAAATAAATTGAATTATTAAAATATTGCAAGTTAAATAAGTGATTTACATCTATAACAATTCCCTGGGGATATGAAAAGAGTCGTTGGTCCCAAAACCCACTATATAAGTAGACCGGTATTTGTAGTCTTGCATATATTTTTTTCGAAAGGTTTAAGGCACACTTCGCACCTACTCGTCAGCATTGCTGTCAGGCATAAATGTTGCAAGTTTATTCAATTATTCAACTTTCAACAACAACTGCAGCAACAACAACACATTATGCAACATCAACTTCTCTGGAACTATAAAAAATAAACAACAACAACAACAAAACCCCCAAGCATTTCAAGTCATCGTAAACTACAGCCGCCAACCTACCTAAACCTAGGACAGGAAATTAAAAGCGTAACATTTCCTGTGGGCGTTCAGTTTGCAGAAATATGAGTGGAAGTAGGAAAAAAATGTAAATGATAACCAAGCAGGCAGTCAGACACCCAGATAGTTCGATTGTCGTCAGTCAGTCAAGTCAACAAATCGGAGAAGAAAAATAAACACCAAATATTTTTATTTCATTTGAATGCGATTGCGGTGGGTCAGGAATGACAATTGCCATTAAACAATGAAGGTGGGGAATGTTAAAATAACCATCGTGAAATGAAAAAAAAATACTTTTTGAAAAATCCACTCTTAAAAAATGTTCGGAACTTTTCTTAAAAATATATATTTAAATACATTGTCTCTCCTTTCAAAATTAATGGGTTCTGAAAATTACGCACTTCAGGGGTCTGACATATTTTTCGAAAGAATCAAAACCCAGTTGATCTAAAAATATTAAAAAATCGGCTTTCAATATTAATGGATCCTGAAAATTACGCACTTCAGAGGTCCGAAAAAATATTTTTTTAAAATACTCAAAAAATCAGTTAATTAAAAAAATACTACGTCTTTAAAAATTAATAAGACTTTGATGGAAATTTAAAATAAAAAATCCACGTTTGATGAGTATTGGATCAATTTTCAAATTAGCTGGCCACAGAGGCCACTTTTTATAGTTCCTGGTTATAAAAACTTTCATTTACCACACCTCAGAGGTAACTACTTCAGAGTAATTTGCCAAGAGATCACTTGCTTAGAAAAAGTGGCTGCTTTAGCGTAACTGTCCTCTACTTTGAAGTAGGCGGGCTTGGGGACCTCTACTTGACAGTATATTGAGAAGTTTACTGTGAGTACCTGCCTATTCGCCTACCTCACAGTAGCTGAGCCACAGGCGGAAATGTGCCCACCAGCACCGAAGTCCTGTACCAATCAGAAGGTACACTCTCCCCTTTGGTGTGAGGCGAAACCACAACCCCCGCGAAACTCCCAAGGGGGACACACCAACTGTCAGGCTGGATCGACAGATCCAGGGGCACCCAAAACCCGAGGTACGGGAAACCTCCGCTCAGGCTCGAGACCGAAGCCTCTCCCAGTTCGACGCGAGTCCAGGCACCAATCCACCACCACCCAGTGCAACCGACCGAAGCCACCTGCAAGGGCGTTATGCACGAGGACCACCTCCACACTAAACGCTGTCCATCTCCTAAATGCTTCACGAGCAAAACTACTTAAACAACCAAAGGCCCAGTAGTACAAAATGAAAAAATTCGCTGTTGCAAACATAAATTTACTGTGAAAAAATTCCATTTCGGGGGGGCCCGGCCCCCCCGGGCTCCCCCCCTGCGTACGTCCCTGCTGGGACAGGCCTCTTTTATGCAGAAACGCATTGAGAGAACCATGCCCCGTCAGTAAGAAACCAGTACTTAAGCCGAAGCGAAAGTCTGGCCGGTCCACTACGAACGTTGCGTCACGAATAAATTAGTACGTCATCCTCCCATTGTCACTGTTCGTCCACCTTGTCCTCCACCTATCAACAACAGACATCCCGCACCTACATAAATCCGTCTGGTACAGGCCTCTTTTATGCAGAAACGCATTGAGAGAACCATGCCCCGTCAGTAAGAAACCAGTACTTAAGCCGAAGCGAAAGTCTGACCGGTCCACTACGAACGTTGCGTCACGAATAAATTCGTACGTCACCCTACCTTTGTCACTGTTCGTCCACCTTGTGCTCCACCTATCAACAACACACTCCCGAAGGATAGTGCTGTATATGCTTCCAGTCCTCAGTCATCCCGCACCCACATAAATCGGTCTGGGACAGGCCTCTTTTATGCAGAAACGCATTGAGAGAACCATGCCCATTAAAAACTGATGGGTTTTGGAAATTATATTCTATTAAAAATCTACGATTTGTTGGGAAATATTTCGCTTAAAATTCACCCCTCACTTCAGAGGTAGCTTCATCAGAGTAGAGGTGTCCTCTACTTTAAATCAGTCGATTTTAAATACCAGTTTTTTAAACAGACTCTGTAGTAGCTACACTGTATCGCCTATAAAGCTGGCCTGGTAGGTCTCACGATTAGTGGAGCGGAGAGTGGAGAGGCTACGTCATTGGAGTAACTGGCCTTTGCAGGTCTTTATCTTAAATTAGGTCGCCTCATAGGTAGGTAGCTCCGTAGGACTCTACTTGAAATGAGCTGACCTCAGAAAGCTCTCCTTTCGAGTGATTGACCTTAGATTACTCCACATTTCAGTTGCTGGTCTCGTAGTACACTAATTTAAAGTAGCTAACCTCCGAGGACTCTACTAAGGATTATCTGGCCTCACAGGACTCTGATTTAAAGATGACATTAAAAGTGGCAAATTTACTGACCACAACTTGAAAGTAGTATCTGTAGTAGCTGCACTTCGAAGCCTTAACATATTCGGCCTTGTAGGAATCTAAATTTTAAAAGAGCTGGTCTCAGAGGACAATAGCTGACTTCTAAAAATTCTACCCTGAGGTCTGCTCTTTTAAATGTTACGGGTCTTAAAAAACACATTTCTCCAAAAATGCCAAATAACTTCAGAACCATTTTATCAAGACCTTCATTACACTGGGAAAAGTTTTTGCAAAGTTTTTAATTTAGCTGACCTCTGGTCGGTCTATGAGACCACTACATGAAAGTAGACTCCGTTGTAGAAATTCGGCGATTTAATTTAGTTCAACTTACAGGACCTTATTTCAAATGAGCTGGCCTCAAAGGATTCTAATTAAAAAAATCTGGTTACAGACGACTCTATTTAAGATTAGTTGGTCTCAACCTTCACTAATTTTAAGGAGATGGCCTCAGAGATCTCTAGTCTGAGAATTTTAATCTGAGGTCTGCTCTCTAAAAAAATATATTTTCAATTTTCAAAAAAAAAAACATTACCAAGACACCACCACTTTAGAAAAAATTTGACCAAGGGTTTCTATTTTAACATACCCTAGAGACCACTACTTGAAAGTAGACCCATTAGTGCCAGCACTTCGAAGCCTTTACTTAAGAAGAGGTGGTTAGGAAGGCCTCTTCTTTAGCGGACAGGCTACTACATTTGTGTAGTTGGCATTACAGGACTTCCATTTAAATGAGCTGGGCTGGAGTCTGACGACTCTACTTTGGAGTAATTGGTCTCACAGTTCAATCATTTAAATGAGGATGACCTCAGAGATCTCTAAGTTTCGTTTTGCTTGCCATAGAAGCGCTGACATTATAGTTTACGTCCTCGAACCATTCCACTCTGAGGCCAGGTTTTTTAAAATATATTTTAAAAAAATTCGGATCAGATAAAAACATTTCTTCAAAAAACAATGACACTATTTGATTTCCTTTTTTTTTAATCCACCATTTGATAGGTGTTTGAAAAAAAATCTTCGTGACAACAAAGAATGACGTGAGTCATTTTCGAATAATAAAAAAACCAAATACGAAATGACAAAAACATTTGTCAAGTCTCCATAGGTATGTCGATCGTTATGGTCATAACGATCTGCCAGTCCATCCGTTTCAGTCCATTCTGTAAATGGAAATGTACTTCATTATCGATAATTGCCTGAGAACATGCGACTACTTCCGCAAGACATTATCTCAGTAATTGAAGATAATTGCCAGAAGGAATCGCAGCAGCACCATCAACACAACCGGACGATCAACACCATTTGGGCAATTGGAAAGTAGTTCAGAAAATTTAACCAAAATAAAAGAGGACGGGGAGGAGAAAACCTTACAAAAACCCGAGGTATGAAAAGGACAGATGGATGACTGGCTGGCTAGAGATGGACAGACAAACAGATGGACCTGCATTAAACTACTAATTTCAATTTATATTATCACCAAAAGAAGCAGGAGCAGCAACAACAACAACAAGAGCACAGCACAGCCGTTGCATATTTCTTGATCGGACATCTGTAGCTGAAGCTGCAGTTGTCAGTTGGATTTGTTCTCCTCATGATAATGGCAACAGTCACGAAACAAAAAACGAAAAACCCAAAACATGTCATCATCCAAGAAAGAATTCCCTTTTTGTTGAGCAGATCGAATGAGATCGGAGTCCCTCTCCCTCAACGACAAAACAAAGAACAATTTCACGGCTTGAAATCAGCCGCAAAGAACATTTAACCAATTTCCATCCATCCTCCTCATTTTGCTCTTGGGCAAATAATGATCGTCTTCCTTTGTCGTGGTGGCTCACTCCCTTATCATGTGAGTCAGTGTGTGTGTGCATGTCTGTATTATAGTTTTGGCAAATTTGTCAGGATAGTGAGTCAGTCAGTCACCCAGCCCCATGAAAAAAAAAATAACCAGCCGGCAACAGTTGCAGCATCAACAGCCTGTTGAGCCGATGATTACAAACAAAGACTTGGAATCAATGGGCAAACATCATTTAGTTGCTATCCGGCCGGCTGATTGTCTGTCTGTCCATCCGTCCGTCTGCCTGCCAGCCAGCCAACATCCACCCTTGGAATGCAAAAAGGAAATTGAGAACACCACACTGAGATTATTTGTGCCGTCTCATTTATAACATCTGCGCCTGATGGCGTTCAAACATTGCTTTGGCATTCCAAGCCAGCGTTTGTTCAGAACCACAACAACAACAACAACAACAAAACGGCAAAAAAGTGAAAAACACAGAATGCCACAAGAGGATCAGTCTGACTACAACAAACCAGAATAAAAATTGCCAATATTTTTAAGGCATGATTTTTTGTCGGACAAATCTCTGCAATAATCTTGCAGGCTATAGACAGGAAATGAAAGTGAAGGTATTTGTTGTTGTTGTTGTCATGAAATCGTCAAGGTCTTTTTGGAGGAAAAAATTAACTAAAAATATTAGATTTTTGAAAGAGTTTTTTTCTATCGACCCAAATCATTTGGAGGCCCTTCATTTGGAGGCCCTGGAAAGGTTAGGAATTAACAAAAACAAAGACTCAATATAGAATATTTTTAAAGGACCATTCTACCCTTCACCACACTGTGGTACAGAGTATTATGCCTTTGTGCGTATATTTGTAACAGGCAAAAGGAATCGATATAGATACATGGTTCCTTTTGAGAATATGTATAGAAACACTTTCTGAGTCGATTTATGCATGTCCGTCCGTCCGTCTGTTGATGCTAAATTGTAAACAAACTACAGGTCGCATTTATAATCCGAATTGGCCCTTAGAGACCACTACTTAAAAGTATACCCCGTAGTAGCAGCACTTCGAAGAAGAGATGGTTAGGGAGGCCTCTTCTTTAGCGAACTGACTACTACATTCGTGTAGTTGGCATTACAGGACTCCGATTTAAATGAGCTGGCCTCAGAGGACTCTAATTGAAAATAGCTAGTCTCAGCAGACTCTACTTACGAATATAAGTAGTTGTTCTATCAGTTCACAAATTTAAAGGAAGATGTCCTCAGTGGTTGCCACTTAGAAGCGTCACATTTAGAATTAATAGATTCTGAGTATTCTACTCTAAGGCCAGCTCTTAAAAATGCATATTTTTAAAAATCTTAGGGATCTGAAAAAAAAATGATTTCTTCAATTATAATCCGAATTGGCCCAAGGACGAACCCTATTGAAATTGGTGAAAATCCGTTCAGATTTAGATATAGCTCCCATATATATTTTCCCCCGATTTAATGTAAATGGCGCACCAAAGTCCCTATATATGTCTCGATTTGCACGAAATTGGATATAACCTACGGAATTAAGTCTAAAATGATGTGTGCCAAGTTTCGTGAAAATCGATTCAGATTTAGATATAGCTTCCATATATAGTTTCGTCCGATTTTAGGTAAATGGTGCACCGAAGTTCTACATATCTCTCGATTGGTACCAAATTTGGCATAACGTGCTGAATTAAGTCTAGACTGATGTGTGTAAAGTTTCCTGAAAATCGGTTTAGATTTAGATATAGCTCCCATAATAGTTTCGCCCGATTTTAGGTAAATGGTGCACCAAAGTCCCTGGAAATCTTTTCATTTGCACGAATTTTGGCATAGCTTACTTAATTAAGTCTAGAATGATGTGTGCTAAGTTTCGTGAAAATTGGTTCAGATTTATATATATCTCCCATATATAGTTTCGCCCGATTTTAGGTAAATGGTGCACCAAAGTCCCTGAAAATCATTCGATTTGCACAGCGTACTGAATTAAGTCTAGAATGATGTGTACTAAGTTTCGTGAAAATCGGTTTAGATTTAGATATAGCTCCCATATATATTTTCGTCCCACCTAGTTCGAATATTCTTTAAAAAATTCACGCCTTGTTGGCTACTCAAAAAAAAAAAAAAGTTCTTTAAAAAATCCACACCTTGTTGGCTACTTGAGAAAAATATTCCTATATATACATATATATCTACCTTTGGTGCCTAATTTCCTGTGTAAAATTATTTCCGAATTGTAATAATCTCATTTACATTCATAATCTTGGAAAATTACAAAATACAGAGGAAGTCATAATTAGTTTAAGCCCGTATCTGTTTTGAATAGTCTATCCTATTTCCAGTATCCTGTGCGTCCTGCGCGTTTAGATTTGTTGTGATATTTGTTTTATTGGGAGTTTTGAAAATATTTACCCTAACCGGAAGTATTTGAACAATGCAATGTGAATGGAATTTAATGGACAACCTACGGAAGTAGCTGCAGCAGCAGGAGCCGACCTGACTCCGCAGTAGAAGTCATTTGAAGAATATTTCCCACCTTTTCCCTGCATGTTTCTCATTTTGAATTGATTGTTAGTTTTGCATTCAATCAAAATCCGCTTAATATAGTTAAGTAGTGACAACATTGAAAACACATGCACTCACGAGTGACTGAGCGAGTGACTGCCTGATCTTCATAATCTGAGGCCTGAATGACTTCCCTATGTCCGGATACAGCTGAATGTTGGTGTTGGAATCTAATTTAAGCTGATTTGTTTGTTTGATTGTTTCTTCGTTGGGTTCTCTTAGTCGGTGATTTACCCCTGTCGTGCCTGGGAAACAATGCCTTCGAAGTGGTTAAGTGTTCTTCCGTTTGAGTTTGTGGTTTTCTTCGTTGTTGTTGTTGCTGTTGTTCCTGCTGATATTGTCAGTTCGTTCATCAGTATGCGCCAGGGCATGCATTTCTTTTTTTTTTTGTGCAATGATTTTAGTCTTTCGGGCAATACTTCCGTTTCTATTGTGTGAAACATGCACCACTAACACACGCACACACACAAGGGTTGACTGGCTGGCAGTCACACTCTCTCACAAGGACAAAACATGGAATACGAGGAATTTCCTAGAAGCATTAAATGCGACTTACAGCTGCTGCTGAATAAAAAAATACTCCATTCTGAATAACGAGTCATGGAAGTGGAAGGGCTAAACATAATTGCTGCTTCCGGTTACTTCCGGTTTAAAAAAAAAAAAAAAAGAAACCGGAATTTATTGGTCGGCAAAAAAACCATCATTCAGTCAGTCATGTAAACGCATAATTAAGTAATTCAAGTTTAAATGGCAGAAAAACAATAGAAAGAGAGAAAAAATAATAATTTAAAATATATCCACAGACATGGTGGAGGGAGGGAGAGTTAGATTATGTAGGGAAGAGAAGGAGTAGCTGATTATTAATAATGAAAAAAAATTAATACGAAGAAACGACAATCGGACGTTCTACTCATATTACACATCTTATTGTTGTTGTTTTTGTTCTTGCCGATGGATTTCTTTGTAATATTGGCGGCATTAATCACACGATCAGTTGTTCTTGGGGGGGCAAACACAAAGGAAGAGGAGACGGACGGTTGGAGAATATGGCGAACGCGAATACACAATAAATGGTTTGAAGTGAGTGACATATTTATGTTTCAACGATGACGGGCGGTGCTGATGATGGTGCCATGTGGCGGGAGACCGACCGTCCGACAAACAGCTATGCACGCTAGCATAAATATGGAATGTTTTTTTCCCAATATTTTTTTTCTGTAAGCGATGATTAAGACAATCGCTCTGCCACATTCATTTGTCGTGACACAGTCATTATTATAACTGCCGTGTCACATATTTTTATGGTAATATTTGGAATAGTTGTTCTACTTGCGGATGGTTCGTTGGGGTGGGGGTGGGGAGGAATTTATGTCAATGAAAAATAATTAAATATGAGTCAGACGATATTGGAAATTTGAATCATATTTATGTTAAATGGGGAAAGCACAAAATCAAAGGATTCTTAAAAAATATATTTTGTAAAGGTCCATCAAAGCGACAATTTTTTAAAGAATATTTTTTCTTCAAGTAGTCAAAAAGTTGTGGATTTTTTAAAGAATATTTTTTTTGAGTAGCCAACAAGGTGAGGATGTTTTAACGAATATTTTTTCAAGTAGCCAACAAGGCGTGGATTTTTTAAAGAATATTTTTTTTTCAAATAGCTAACAAGACTTTCTTGAAAAATATTTTCTATTTAAAAACAATTGCAAAATAATGCAGAACATAAATTTCGACCACCAATATCATATTTCCTAGCACTTTGCCTCCAACTGAACTTTCATTCAAAGACTAAATTTTGTAAAACAGCCACAAAAAAAGAAAACAATAAAAATTTGTATTGAGGAAGTTCATGAATTTGCAAATAATAATATTTAGGGGTAGCCAGCATTTGGCTGAAGAGTTGCGCGTCAGGGTAGAATAACAGCAGCAGCTCCCCTCACTGTGGGAAAGGAAGTAGATTGCGGTAAACGAACTGAGGATGATGGTATTTTTTGGTGGTGGTGCGAAATGTGGATGTGGTTATTATTACAAAAAAAAAATAATAATAACGAACAACAACAAAAGGTGAAATAATATTTTGCATTTTGTCGGATTGAAAACAAGAAATATTTCCTTTGATTTGAAAGAAAAGGAAATGATTTAAAACTGCTATGGAAGAGGAAGTGTTGAAATAACCCTTAAATGTAATGGTTCCAAATCCAGAAATCAAGATACAGCAATGAGTGAATTTTTAAACAAACATTTTTTTCAAAGATCCAGCAAGGCATGGATTTAAAAAAAATCAAATATCCAGGGACCGCCTATATGGATTTTTTTATACCCTCCACAACTATGTTGTCAGGGTATTAAAGCTTTTTGCATCCCCAAAAATTTGTAACGCCGCGAAATATTGGTCCTAGACCCACCTTTAAGTATACCGATCATATCTCGACTAGCTGAGTTGATCTAGACATGTGCGTCCGTCCATCCGTCCGCCTGTCCATTATAATTTGTAAACACGATACAGGCCACAGTTATGGACTAATCTTCATGAAATTTTGCATGAAGGATGGGTTCTGGCCAATGAAAACCCCTATTGTTTTTGATAAAGAGCGGTTAATATTTAAGGGATGAAATGGACCAATAACATTATTTTTATCTGATTTTCTGGTCGCTCTAGAGGTCATAAATATGGCACAAACATTGCGAATTTTTACATGGAGAAAGGGATCGGGCTAAAGAATAAGCATGCCTGTTGTGATAAAGATCGGTCAATATTTAGCGGGTCAAATGGACCCTGACATTTATGTGAAAAATTGCAAAATTTGTTTTCTATGGCGTATATATTTACTCCTAAAGGATATAGACCCGAGGAGTTGATAGTATATCGAAGAGGAGCGGTTGACCCTTAAATTGATACCAATTATATTGTTGTATATACTCGGATGCGGGAGTTACACGTAAATATTTACAGGTGCTTAAGTATTCAGATATTATTTAGTAACCCATTACCACACTAGAGGGCGAAAATATTGCGCTGATCGCTTTGAAATTTTCCATTAGGATTCAGGTATGGTCAAGGACAACGCCTATCATTTTCGGTGATGAACAGATAATAATTTTGGGATGAAGTGGACCGAAAAATTAATTGTTGTGTTTTTTCCAGTCGATCTATAGGCCACAATTGAAAGTCGAAAATCACAATACAAGCCACGGTGAAGAGAATCTGAACAAGTAATTAAGAGGAGTGTACTGAATATTAGTAATATTTGTTGACCTCAGATCGGTGAAGAGAATGCAAATATCGCAAAATATTGCCCAAGCTCTGAATGTAGGAATCACAGAAAGTTAAATTTTCGTGGAAGTTGTGTAGGGTATCATATGGTCGGCCCGTGCGGCTATACTGCTCCGCTCACTGGCTTTAAAATATATTTTTTCAAAGATCCACAAATCCTTGGATTTTTAAGAAATATTTTTTTACGATTTAAAAATATGTTTCCATTGTCCGCCTATAAGGAATTTTTTTATATTATTAAAATGTTTCCAAAATATTTTAATTAATATTTTTCGAAAAAACTTAACCCCACTGTGCAACAAAAGAATGACTACTGGACACAAAAGTAACCAACAACAATGCTCTAGAGATAATATCGAATGCAAGTGTATCATCTTTGCCTTTTGTTTCATTTTTTTTTCTGCGTTTTTATAAATCCGACATATCCCTCCATTCCTCCGCTCCCTCATCCTTCCACTCGCACATGAGTGGATGAGTGTAATTGAGGAAGTTATAATTGCCAATGAATAACTTTACCGTGTATGGAGGATATAAAGAAGACACAAAAACAACAGCAGCAAAAAAAGAATGCGTCCGCTACCAAAGTCAACCAGTCAAACATGCCAACCAATCGGTCGTACGACGTATGTACCACTCATTCATTTAAGGAGCTCAGAAGTTAGCGAAACTTTTCAAAAGGGGACCAACCAGTGCCAAAAGAAAAAAAGGAAACAAGTTTTTCATTTTTCGATTTGAATAAATGTAGGTAGGTAGGGGTAGCGCGACCACGATGAATGAAAATCTTCTTGACTGCTTGGTAGGTTGGCAGATTGCTTAGCAGGACGTTGAAATCATGAATGAAATCGAATCGAAATCAAGTCCAGTGTTATCAACGATGACGACAACAACAACAACTCGCCAGTCTCTGCAGCAATATCGTCATCTTCATCTTGAGTGTCTGGTTTCTGGTTGAATTACTTATTTTGTATTTAGCGCGGTAGCGATGCTATTACCGCGAGCCACAATAAAAAAACAACAACACAGCACAAAGCCAAATCTGGAAGTCATCCAACACCAAAAAAATGTGGCACATAATTGACGAAGGTCGTACGACAAGTTGAAATACAAATAAAAAAATAATAAACCAAAATTTGCGGATGCAAAGAAGGATGAAACTTAAAAAAAAATATTCTTTAAAAAATCCACGCCTTGTTGACTACTTGAAAAAATATTCTTTAAAAAATCCACGCCTTGTTGACTACTTGAAAAAATATTCTTTAAAAAATCCACGCCTTGTTGACTACTTGAAAAAATATTCTTTAAAAAATCCACGCCTTGTTGACTACTTGAAAAAATATTCTTTAAAAAATCCACGCCTTGTTGACTACTTGAAAAAATATTCTTTAAAAAATCCACGCCTTGTTGACTACTTGAAAAAATATTCTTTAAAAAATCCACGCCTTGTTGACTACTTGAAAAAATATTCTTTAAAAAATCCACGCCTTGTTGACTACTTGAAAAAATATTCTTTAAAAAATCCACGCCTTGTTGACTACTTGAAAAAATATTCTTTAAAAAATCCACGCCTTGTTGACTACTTGAAAAAATATTCTTTAAAAAATCCACGCCTTGTTGACTACTTGAAAAAATATTCTTTAAAAAATCCACGCCTTGTTGACTACTTGAAAAAATATTCTTTAAAAAATCCACGCCTTGTTGACTACTTGAAAAAATATTCTTTAAAAAATCCACGCCTTGTTGACTACTTGAAAAAATATTCTTTAAAAAATCCACGCCTTGTTGACTACTTGAAAAAATATTCTTTAAAAAATCCACGCCTTGTTGACTACTTGAAAAAATATTCTTTAAAAAATCCACGCCTTGTTGACTACTTGAAAAAATATTCTTTAAAAAATCCACGCCTTGTTGACTACTTGAAAAAATATTCTTTAAAAAATCCACGCCTTGTTGACTACTTGAAAAAATATTCTTTAAAAAATCCACGCCTTGTTGACTACTTGAAAAAATATTCTTTAAAAAATCCACGCCTTGTTGACTACTTGAAAAAATATTCTTTAAAAAATCCACGCCTTGTTGACTACTTGAAAAAATATTCTTTAAAAAATCCACGCCTTGTTGTCTACTTGAAAAAATAAACAATTTTTTAAATCCAATATCATTTGTTTCCTTCCCCTTCCTTACCGTATCCTCGAACCAATTCGAACGGAAATTCAAGTTAATGACAGAAGTGATATTTCATTAAATGTCAAACTAGTTGTTGCAACGAACCTGCCCACAGCGACAAACTGCTTTGAAAGGAAGTGACATTCCTTGTAAATAGATACCAACAAAAGGCATCCTGCATGAGGTTTGAGACAAGAAGTGTGGCCATGTTCGGGGACTTATCGTATGATCGGTTGCCGGTTATATTGATTTATTAGTGATATAATAAAATCCCCTTCCCTTCGATCATTGTGAATTGCATAATTTAAAAAATAAAAGTGTAGTCCTCTTCTTGGGCAAATAAATGGAGTATCTCCAACATTATCAGCCAGTCTGACGTTCGACTGGCAAGCGAGCCCACCACCCTTCATTAAATAATAAACGATGACTTTGTGTTGTAATCACACCTGAGTCAATATAGGCTTAGGTTCCACTAGAGATATGCATAGCAAATAGCTTCAATTATATTTGAGTGGTTGGCTGTGCCCCCACCCGCAAAATGCACACAGACCCCACTTAGAAGGCATTTTTTATGTGCCTCAAGGCATGTCTTCAAAAGTAAAAGTGATTAATTTTCAATTGTTAAACATCGATCGATCCGTTCCACCCATTCATTCAGTCTGACATTCCGCCATCCACTTCATTACAAATAGTTGGAGCCAATCAAGATTGCAGCCAGGAAAAAAAGTTGGGGGACGGAACAGAAAGCCATCATTGTTGTCTGAAGGTTGTTAGTGGCACTGGTGGTGCTGGAAATTTTCTAAAGATTCGTTCTATCGATAACCCACCACAACAGAACAAGAGATCTGTTCATTGGACAAAAATAATTGAATAATTTCATAATTTTTCAAATCAAAATTGTTTGTAATTTTTTTGGGTAGGGGGAAATAATTTCAAGGTAATAGAAAAATAAAGGAAAAGTTTGCAGGTCAACCAGTACACCTTCTTAACGAAGCGACACGAAATGGAGGAAATGTTAGGAGAGAGAAGTTTTTTCTAAAGGGCTTCGAGAAATTCATTTTTAAAATCCACAGCCTCTTTTTTATGATTCCGATTGCTATGTTGGATCTTTAAATCAATTATCAATACATTTCCTCCACTTGAAGATAGGACTTTCAATATTGTATAGGCCTGGGTATAGGTCCTCCTTAAGGGTTCTAAAAATCGATATTTTACATTCTAACATCCTAACTAATTAAAGTTCTAAATATATTTTTTTAATTTTTATATTTCTCAAACTTACCTCCTTGCTCGGCACACAAATGGGTGTACCAACTTTCACAATACCATTTTCGACCATTACACCCATGACAATGGGGTCACGACTGTTAAAGATGAACTGTGGCAGTATCTGAAAAAGAGAGAGAAAAACAAAACAAAACAAAAAAACGATTAAATTAAATACAACAACAACTTAGAGAGAGAGAGAGAGAGAGAGAGAGCAAGACGATATTTTTCATAGAAAACCCACAGAACTTCTTGAGGGCTCGAGAGGGTCTTTTAAATAAAAAGAGGGACTCAAAGTAGATTTCTTCATAGATAAATGGGACTGAAGTGAGGATTTATTCCTTGAAGACCTCTCTTTCTCAGGGATCAAGAAGGTCTTCTTCGTAGAAAAGCTCAAGGAGGTCTTCTTCGCAGAAAAGCTCAGGGAAATATTCATCATAGAGGTGTTCTTCATAGAAGAGCTCAAGAAGTTCCTATGCATAGAAGAGCTAAAGGAGATCTTCTTCATAGAAAAGCTCAAGGAGGACTTCATCATAGAAGAGGAGCTCAAGGAGGTCTTCTTCAAAGAAGAGCTCAATGTGGTCTTCTTCAGAGATGAGTTCAAGGAGGTCTTCTTCTGAGAAGAGCTCAAGAAGGTCTTCTTCTGAGAAGAGCTCAAGAAGGCCTTCTTTAGAGAAGAGCACAAGAAGGTCTTCTTCACATTGAAGAGCTCAAGAAGGTCTTCTTCGTAGAAGAGCTCAAGAAGGTCTTCTTCATAGAAGAGCTCAAGAAGGTCTTCTTCATAGAAGAGCTCAAGGTCTTCTTCATAGAAGAGCTCAAGAAGATCTTCTTCATAGAAGAGCTCAAGAAGGTCTTCTTCATAGAAGAGCTCAAGAAGGTCTTCTTCATAGAAGAGCTCAAGAAGGTCTTCTTCATAGAAGAGCTCAAGGAGGTCTTCTTCATAGAAGAGCTCAAGGAGGTCTTCTTCATAGAAGAGCTCAAGGAGGTCTTCTTCATAGAAGATCTCAAGAAGGTCTTCTTCATAGAAGAGCTCAAGAAGGTCTTCTTCATAGAAGAGCTCAAGGAGGTCTTCTTCATAGAAGAGCTCAAGGAGGTCTTCTTCATAGAAGAGCTCATGGAGGTCTTCTTCATAGAAGAGCTCAAGGAGGTCTTCTTCATAAAAGAGGCCTTCTTCGTAGAAGAGGTCAAAGAGGTCTTCTTCATAGAAGAGCTCAAGGAGGTATTCCTCATAGAAGAGCTGAATGAGGTATTCCTCATAGAAGAGCTCAATGAGGTATTCCTCATAGAAGAGCTCAAGGAGGTCTTTTTCATAGAAGAGCTCAAGGTCTTCTTCATAGAATATCTCATGGAGGTCTTCTTCATAGAAGAGCTCAAGGAGGTCTTCTTCATAGAAGAGCTAAAGGAGGTCTTCTTCATAGAAGAGCTCAAGGAGGTCTTCTTCATAGAAGAGCTCAAGGAGGTCTTCTTCATAGAAGAGCTCAAGGAGGTCTTCTTCATAGAAGAGCTCAAGGAGGTCTTCTTCATAGAAGAGCTCAAGGAGGTCTTCTTCATAGAAGAGCTCAAGGAGGTCTTCTTCATAGAAGAGCTCAAGGAGGTCTTCTTCATAGAAGAGCTCAAGGAGGTCTTCTTCTTAGAAGAGCTCAAGGAGGTCTTCTTCATAGAAGAGCTCAAGGAGGTCTTCTTCATAGAAGACCTCAAGGAGCCTTCTTCATAGAAGAGCTCAAGGAGCCTTCTTCATAGAAGAGCTCAAGGAGGTCTTCTTCATAGAAGAGCTCAAGGAGGCCTTCTTCATAGAAGAGCTCAAGGAGGTCTTCTTCATAGAAGAGCACAAGGAGGTCTTCTTCATAGAAGAGCTCAAGAAGGTCTTCTTCATAGAAGAGCTCAAGAAGGTCTTCTTCATAGAAGAGCTCAAGAAGGTCTTCTTCATAGAGAGCTTAAGGAGGTATCATGGAAGACCTGAAAGAGTTCTTCTTCATAGAAGAGCTCAATGAGGTCTTCTTCTCCTTCATAGAAGAACTCAAGGAGGTCTTATTCGTAGGAGAACTCAAGGAAGTCCTATCCGAGTAGAAGAGCTTAAGGAGATCTCTTTCACAAAGGAGAGAATTTCAAGGAGATGTTCTAGTTATAAGAATAGCCAAATAAGGTCTTCTCCAATGAAGGGGAGCGCAAGGTGGTATTCCTAATAGAAGATCTAGAGGAGGTCATCATTCTTTATAAGGCGATTTTCTTCATAGGAAAAGAAGATATTTTTTATAAATCTTGAAGGTCTTCCTCATAAAAATGGTCAAGTTCATAGATGAGGGACTAAAGGAGGTCTTCTTCACGGAAAAGGAGCTCTTCCTAGAATAGTTCATAAAGATCTTCCACAGAACTCAAGGAGATCTTCATCGTGGATGAACTGTACGAGATCTTTATATAAAATGAGGTTTTCTTCATGAAAAAGGAGAATTTTTCATAGCAGAACTTGGAGGTTTTTCTCATAAAAAGGTTTGAAAACGCATTATGCACAGAAAAGAGACTCAAGGACGTATTCTTTATAGATGAGGGAAGCATCATTAAAGAACTCATGGAGGTCTTCTTAATATAATAGGATCTCACTGAAGTTTTAGGAAGACCTTCAGTAAGAATATCTGCTGGTCTATTGATATTTAGGTTACCTATAGGAAAACTATTCTACCGAACATATTTTATAGGTAGACCTTAAGGTAATCTCCCTTCTTGGAAGACCACTTTACCTCAAGACTATAGTTACGATATCATGAGATTTTTGTTTTAAAATTAACTTCACAATTATTCCAATTGTCTTTGAATAGAATAACAACAAACACACAAAAATAACAACCTGTCTGTCAGACAGTCAATCATTCGTCTTCCCTTTTTTGCGTATGCATGTGAGTGTGTGTGTGTGTGTGCAATGGCAGTTCATGCAACATGTTGCATGTTGTAATTGACTAATGTCTAATCCCATAGAGAATTATGTGTTATTGTTGTTGTGTTTGTTCTGTCTTGTCTCGACATCCGGCCTTAGATGGATATGTTCTTCTATGACCCTATGTCCAAGTACACTCCAACATCCGCCGTTCGTGGTAAGATGAATGGATGATGGTGATGGATCATGGAAATTGCTTTAAGAAGGGAGAGATATCCATGGGATAATTTCTGACAAAAACAAAGCAACAACAATGGTTGTGATGATGATGTTGTTGTTATTATTTCATGATCTTCTAGAGCAAGATTTGTTCTACAAGTGGTGCTATCATCTTCGGCTCCATGACCACTATCTGTGTTGTTGTTGTCGTCTTTTTTTGTAAGTCCAGGCGGATGCCAGCACTTAATGTTTGCTATTGTTGTAATTACACGCGTACAGGTGTAAAATACATATGACCGGATGATGATGAACGAATGAGCGGATGATTGGTTGGCTTGGCTTGGTAAAAATACATTCTTCGGTGAAATGCAGCCACACATACTCTGCACATCTAACTATTAACCTGTTGTTATGGGCATGGCTTGAATGAAGATCTGGGTGTTTGAACTAAGAAAAACTCCACTTGGCTGTAAAAGGTGTTTTGGCACACCTCCCCATCACCACCACTATCTTTCCAGATTGCCTCAATGCGTTCAAATGCGAGCATACTACCTGTTGAAGAGCATCTGTTCTGATTACCACCGGACAACAACCATCCGCAAAGAATACCTCTGCCATCAACTGTTCTTGCAGAACACGCATAGCTGCGGTTCATATATGTGGTATTGTTGTTGTTGCTGCTGTTGCACTCCACTATTAATCTGTCTTCTAAACGATCAACACAGTAATCGCACCAAACCGAACCAATCGACCGGAATAGTGAAATGCTCTTCTTTAAATTGCCTGGCGTTGGTCATTATCCCAGAATTTGTCTTTGGCCGTGCCTACCGAATGGCAGATCCCAGACCAAAGAAAACAATGCTGGAAGCGATGCCGTGGTGGAGATGGTTTGACACGTTTTACTGCACGTTCGGCAGCCATGAATCTGTGGCATTTGTATGTTTGCAGCGGAAATTGAGTTGTAGTTAATGGTATTTGTTGTAGTTTCTGTTGTTGTTTTTGTTATTAATCGTAATCAAGATGATAGATGAAGAGTTTTTTATGAGAATGATTGAAGATCAAAAAAATTTTTTATATAATATCAGAAGACCAAGAGGTCTTCCATTGGAAGTATTAAAGATTTTCTTCTTCTTAAAAAGAGAAAAAAACCTGACAAAAGAAAACTGCGTTTTATAGAAGACCCGAAGTCCTTCATATAGAAAGTCAGATACAAATTTATCAATATGTCTTCTTTTATGGAAGCTTATTCGTGAAACATCCTACATATAGAAGGTCAAGAAGTCCCTTTTTTCTTCTCCAGGGGGTCTCCCTGTGCCTCTTCTATGAAGAAAACCTTGAGCTCCTCAACTATGAAGAATACCAACTTGAATTACCTTTCTATTAAAAACGACTTCTTGGAGCTCTTCTATGAAGAAGACCACCTGGAGATTTTCTATGAAGAAGACCTCTTGGAGATCTTCTATGAAGAAGACCTCTTGGAGATCTTTAATGAAGAATACCTCCTTGCGGAGTTCTTGTATGAAAAAAACCTACATGAGTTCTTCCATAAATAAGACCTCATTGAGTTCCCCTTCTATGAAAAAGTCCTCCTTGAGCACCTCTTCTATGAAGAATACCTCCTTGAGCTCTTCTATGTGGAAGACCTCCTTGAGCTCTTCTATGTGGAAGACCTTCTTGAGCTCTTCTATGAAGAAGACCTCCTTGAGCTCTTCTATGAAGAAGACCTCCTTGAGCTCTTCTATGAAGAAGACCTCCTTGAGCTCTTCTATGAAGAAGACCTCCTTGAGCTCTTCTATGAAGAAGACCTCCTTGAGCTCTTCTATGTAGAAGACCTCCTTGAGCTCTTCTATGTAGAAGACCTCCTTGAGCTCTTCTATGTAGAAGACCTCCTTGAGCTCTTCTATGTAGAAGACCTCCTTGAGCTCTTCTATGTAGAAGACCTCCTTGAACTCTTCTTCTTCTACGAAGAAGGCCTCCTTGAACTCTTCTATGTGAAAGACCTCCTTGAGCTCTTCTATGTAGAAGACTTCCTTGAGCTCTTCTATGTAAAAGACCTCCTTGAACTCTTCTATGAAGAAGAACTCCTTGAACTCTTCTATGAAGAAGGCACCCTTTTATGAAGATCTCCTTGAGCTGTTCTATGCAGAAGACCTACTTGAGCTCTTCTATGCAGAAGACCTCCTTGAGCTCTTCTATGCAGAAGACCTCCTTGAGCTCTTCTATGCAGAAGACCTCCTTGAGCTATTCTATAAAGAATATCTCCTTGAGTTCTTCTATGAAGAAGACATCCTTTTATGAAGAAGTCCTCCTTTAGCTCTTCTATGCAGAAGACCTCCTTCAGCTCTTCTATGTGGAAGACCTCCTTGAGCTCTTCTATGTGGAAGACCTCCTTGAGCTCTTCTATAAAGATGATCTCCTTGAGTTCTTCTATGCAGAAGACCAATGAAAGATACATCCTTGAGCTCTTCTATAAAAAAGACTTCTTCTATGAAGGAGACCTCTAGAACTCCTCTTCTATGAAGGAGCTCCCCTTGAGGTCATTTTCTACGAAGAAGCTTTCCTTAAGATCCTCTTCTATTAAAAAACATCCTTGAGTTTCTCTTCTATGAAGTAGACCTCCTTGAGCTCATCCTCTATGAAGTAGATCTCCTTGAGTTATTCTATGAAAAATAAATCCTCGATCTCGTCTTCAATGATGAAGACCTCCTTGAGCTCTTCTATGAAGAATAACTTCTTGAGCGTTTTATGAAGAAGACCTCCTTGAGCTCTTCTATTTTGAGTTCTTTTATCTGAAGCAGACCTCCGTGAGCTCTTCTATCTGAAGAAGACCTCCTTGACTTCTTCTATGAATAAGGCCTCCTTGAGTTCTTTTATAAAAAAATACCTCTGGAGCTCCCCTTCTTTAAAGAACACCTCCTTCATTTATTCTTCCTTGAACCTTTTTTTGCTTACCTTAAGTTTGCAGGGGAAGACGGCAATTGATTTAAATTCTTCGCGTTTCTTTTGTTTCAGTTCATCGCGATAGGCCATAAACTTATCGAACAGATGATAAATAATATCGGCCTGGAATATTTTCACACCCAACGTATCGGCCATTTCTTGTGCTTCCTTTTCCACCTTGACATCGAATGCTAAAATTGTGGCGTATCTGGAAAAAAAAATGAAGAGGGAAAGTGGGGGTGAATATTCTTTACTGTTGTAATAAATTTATAAAAATATATATTTTTTAAAGATGCGGATGTCAAAAATGTATCTATCAATAATAAGAAATTCGATTTTATTATTTAAATAAAATTGAAATAAATTTCTGTGCAGATGCCAGATTAATGTTACAGTGGCCCAAAGAAGCGATAGGTGTTGTGTAAATTGTTAGGAGATGCCACTCCTATTTAAAAATGTTCTCCGCCTGAGAAAGAGGATTCTATATTTTGGATCCTGGATCCCTGTGCCTTTGAAAATGTAATGAAGATTAATTTTTGAGGTCCTAAGTATGCCTGGGTCCACTGTGTTCATTGTTTCCTTGAGTCCCATATAACCATCATATAATTATCATACCAACAAACTTGTGTTCTGTTCCCATTGCGAAACAGGAAACTGCAGAATTTCGTTGAAGAAGAATGTCCAGAGACGAGAGTGGTAATAATGACGCTCATTATTGTCATCGTCGTAATGATGAGGATGACATTAATGATTATAGTAATAAGACAAGAAGAATTCCGAAAACAACAACAAAATGTTGCATGTGCCGGAATCAGCACTCAATTTCAGCAGAGTTGTGTCGACAAAAACCATCGGCGGCAGCATTAAATTCATTCATACATTTCCTACCGAGAGAATCAGTCCGTCCGAGCATGTGTGACAGACAAAGTCTTGATTCACATAATTAAGTTTCTTGGACTCTTGTAGTAGTGGTGCCCCTTTTCCACCCCAGTTTAAATCAGGGTCCCCCTTGCATACCTAGGGTGATCATGATCGTAATATGCGACCAATCGTCCGTCATTCACGATCATTACTCACATTGTTGGGGTTATTATTGTTGTTGTTGCTGATTCCTTTTTTTGTACTTCTTTCTGTTCATAAGAAATATTCTTTGGCGGATGACGTTAATGGTGGCTATTAATTTATTCAAAAAACAACATCGGATATTCAATATCATTCGAATTATCTCCATTACAGATGGACGTCGGCCAGTCAACCGAACAAGCCTTCCCAAACCGCCGTTCAACAGAGTGCAAGGGTAAAATTGTTGTACAATTTGGTATGGAAGTGCGCGTGTGTGTGTTGGAGGTCGAAAATCAAAGTAAATGAATGTAAAAAAATCATCATACCAAAAGAGAGCAGTTTTCTCCGATTTTAAAGACCGGCATTCCTCTTCTAAGCTAAATTAAATTTTCTTTGTCTGTCACTAGTTAACCATGACAATTGAATTGAATGACAGCTGGGACAAAGATAGCTGGAGTTTTGTGATAATTATCTTCGTGACCCCCAAAAATAATTTTCTTATATCTTTAAAATATTAAATACAATTAAAAACCTGTAAGGGAAGTAGTAATATCGGACTGGGTCGACTATATGATACCCTTCACCACTTGGGTATATTGTACATATGTATCCTTACAATCGTATGTCAATGTTCCGTCGAAGGAACCTTAATTTGATTCGAGTAGATTTAGAGTCGCCTGTGTACCATGGAACAAATTTATGGAAAACGATTTCAATCAGGCACCCGTTCGAAATACCTATGGAAGCTATGGCTGTATCTGCACCAGTTTCAACAAAACCCAATAACGTGATTTAAGTCTCAATTTGATACGTTGTGCAAAATTTTGTGTTAATCGGACAAACATTAGGAGTTTGATGCTCCATTTATGTAAAATCGGAGGGATCTTCACGAAACTTAGAACACATCATTCTAGACTCCATTCAGTACGCTGTGCCAAATTTCGTGCAAATCGAAAGATATTTAGGGACTTTGGTGCACCATTTACATTAAATCGGAAGAAAATATATATGGGAGCTATATCTAAATCTGAACTGATTTTCACGAAACTTAGCACACAACATTCTAGACTCAATTCAGTACGCTGTGTCAAATTTCGTGCAAATCGAAAGATATTTAGGGACTTTGGTGTACCATTTGTCTTAAATCGGACGAAAATATATATGGGAGCTATATCTAAATCTGAACCGATTTTCACGAAACTTAGCACACATCATTCCAGGCTTAATTCAGTACGCTAAGCCAAATTTCGTGCAAATGGAAGAATATATAGGGTCTTTGGTGCACCATTTATATCAAATCGGACGAAAATGTATATGGGAGCTATATCTAAATCTGAACCGATTTTCACGAAACTTAGCACACATCGTTCTAGACCTAATTTATTACTCTACGCAAAATTTCGTGTAGATTGAAAGATATATAGGGACATTGGTGCACCCTTTATCTAAATCGGACGAAAATATATATGGGAGCTATATATAAATCTGAACCGATTTTCTCGAAAATCGGCACACGTCATTCTAGACCTAATTCATTACGCTGTGCCAAATTTCGTGCAAATCGAAAGATATATAGGGGCTTTGGTGGACCATTTACATTAAATCGGAAGAAAATATATATGGGAGCTATATCTAAATCTGAACCGATTTTCACGAAACATAGCACACATCATTCTAGGCTTAATTCAGTACGATGTGCCAAATTTCGTGCAAATCGAAAGATATTTAGGGACTTTGGTGCACCATTTACCTTAAATCGGAAGAAAATATATAAGGGAGCTATATCTAAATTTGAACCAATTTTCACGAAACTTAGCCCACATCATTCTACTCTCAATTCAGTACGCTGTGCCAAATTTCGTGCAAATGGAAGAATATATAGGGTCTTTGCTGCACCATTTACATTAAATCGGACGAAAATATATATGGGAGCTATATATAAATCTGAGCCGATTTTCACGAAACTTAGCACACATCAGTTTAGGCTCAATTCAGTACGCAGTGCCAAATTTCGTGCAAATCGAAAGATATATAGGGACTTTGGTGTACCATTTGTCTTAAATCGGACGAAAATATATATGGGAGCTATATCTAAATCTGAACCGATTTTCACGAAACTTAGTACACGCCATTCTAGACTCAATTCAGTACGCTAAGCCAAATTTCGTGCAAATGGAAGAATATATAGGGTCTTTGGTGCGCCATTTACCTTAAATCGGATGAAAATATATATGGGAGCTATATCTAAATCTGAACCGATTTTTCCCAATTTCAATAGGGTTCGTCCTTGGGCCAAATGAATGAACTGTGCCAAATTTCATCCTATTCGAATAATAAATGCAATTTTGCAATACTTACTGTGGCTCATGTTCCAACATTGTTGAAGCCTTCATTACATCACGTTTTACGACGGGACCAATACGAATGGCGGAATACTAAAAAAAAACAAGCGAAAATACAACAAAATTAGTAGAAATTGGAAAAGAAAAAAATGATTACATCCAAAAAAAAAAACAAGAACAACATGTGATAAACTAAATAATTGACAAAATAATAACAAACATCAGTCAGACACAGTCCACCATTCATCCAACCAGCCAGGCGGATAACCAACAGGCCAGACTGAGAGACAGCCTCTTGATTTTGAACAAATAAATAAAAAACCAACTAACGAATTTCGGTTATGGTGCCGCTGCCACATTCAACAACAAAAACGTGGTCGTATTTGTTGTCATTATTCATTCATGCATTCATTCATTCAGACATTCAGTCAGTCAGCCAGCCACACATTCACTCATGGCAACAGTGGGGGTGACACAAATTAAGTACCAAATCACAAAATGTTTGTGTGTTGGTGGTGCCTCAGATTGTTGCGTATGAGTTGAACCCCACATAGTTTTGTCAACTAGCCCCCACCGGAGTAATAATGTGACACACTAAGCCGCTTTTTGTTTATGGCAGAACTATTGGGGGCCTCGACCAACAGGGTCAATGTGGGAAATATTTATTTTCAAAAACCCATCAAGTTGGGGATTTGTAAAAAAATATTTTTATAGGTTCTCTATTTTTTTTAAATGAAGGTATGAAACGAAGTTGTGGATTTTTTCGAAAATATTTTTCAAAGACGTATAAAGATGGATATTAAAAAAATAGCCATCAAATGAGGATTTTTATTATTTTTTTCTTATCTCATAAAGCCGCTGTTTAAAAAAATAGTGTTTGAAAATGTGCCTCATCGAAATATTGGTTCTAGATCCCATGTTTCTTTAGACCAAATCCGTTTCAGAAAATTTAAATTGCATCCAAACTTTGCCCATCTTATTATTTATTCCAAACAAAATCGAAGATAGGGAATATCGGTCCACTGCTTCTGGAAACTCCACACAGGGTCTAGGTCTAAATGGCGGCTATAGTTCATTTTCGAATCTTACGTTCTAATTTTTTATCTCGCTATCCTCCGAAGGTGAAATGATTACAACAGAGTCTTAGAACCAAACTCAAAACGCGGAACAATTCAGATAACTATTTTAAAATAAACTTACTGGGAAAGTAGTAAAGTCGGACGGGGCCGACTATATAATACCCTTCACCACCTTGGGTATATTGTGAATTTTTAAAGGACCAGTAAAATGTAATTGGATCCATAAACATGTCATTCTGCAGCCGATATAAAATTTTTCATTTGGCCAGATATAGAAGCTATATCTAAATCTAAACCGATTTTCGCGAAACTTAACACACATCATTCTAAACCTAATTCATTACGCTGTGTCAAATTTCGTGCCAATCGAAAGATATTTAGGGACTTTGGTAAACCATTTACCTTAAATCGGACGAAAATAAATTTCGGAGCTATATCTAGATCTGAACCGATTTTTGCGAAACTTAACACACATCATTCTAGACCCAATGCATTGCGCAGTGCCAAATTTCGTGCAAATCGAAAGATATTTAGGGACTTTGGTAAACCATTTACCTTAAATCGGCCTAAAAAATATATGTGAGCTATATCTAAATCTGAACTGGTTTTCAGGAAACTTAACACACGTCATTCTAGACCTAATTCATTACGCTGTGCCAAATTTCGTGCAAATCGAAAGATATATAGGGACTTTGGTGCATTATTTACATTAAATCGGACGAAAATCTGAACCAAATCTGAACCGATTTTCAGGAAACTTAACACACATCATTCTAGACCTAATGCATTGCGCAGTGCCAAATTTTGTGCAAATCGAGAGATATATAGGGAATTTGGTGCACCATTTACATTAAATCGGACGAAAATATATATGGGAGCCAAATCTAAACCGATTTTCACGAAACTTAACACACATCATTCTAGACTTAATTCATTACGCTGTGCCAAATTTCGTGCAAATCGAGAGATATATAGAGACTTTGGTGGACCATTTACATTAAATCGGACGAAAATATATATGGGAGCTATATCTAAATCTGAACCGATTTTCAGGAAACTTAACACACATAATTCTAGACCTAATGCATTGCGCTGTGCCAAATTTCGTGCAAATCGAGAGATATATAGGGAATATGGGAGCTATATCTAAATCTGAACCGATTTTTCCCAATTTCAACAGGGTACGTCCTTGGGCCAAATAAGTGAGCTATGCCAAATTTCATCCAAATCGGATAATAAATGTGACCTGTACTTTGTTCACAAAAATACATGGACGAACAGACGGACGGACAGACGGACATGCGTAAATCGACTCAGAAAATGATTCTATGCATATTCTCAAAAGGAACCATGTGTCTATCTCGTTTCCTTTTGCCTGTTACAAACATATGCACAAAGACATAATATCCTGTACCACAGTATGGTGAAGGGTATAAAAAGGAGGTTATATGGGGACTACCCCACAAAAAGGGGGCGAATATTAATAATTTTTTGTAGGGAGATTTGTTACCATATAGGACTACAACATACCAAATTGCAGCGAATTCGGTGGAAAAACGCGCTCAAGAACCCCGAAATACCGAAAATTGGAGGTACCCTTATCCTAAAAAAAGTGGATCTATATTCATAATTTTTTGTGGAGAGATTTGGGACCTATTAATAACTCAAAATACTAAATTACAGCTAATTCGGCGGAAAATACGATCAAAATCCCCAAAATACTGAAAATTAGGAGGTACCGTTATATGGGGACTACCAGAAAAAGTGGACCTATATTTATAATTTTTTGGGGAGACATTTAGTACCCAATAAGAACCCAATGTAGCAAATTTCAGCGAAATCGGTTGAAAAACGCGCTCAAGAACTCCAAAATACCGAAAATTGGGGGGTACCCATATATGGGAGCTAACCGAAAAAATTGGCCTATATTCATAATTTTTTGTGGAGAGATTTGGGACCTATTAATAACTCAAAATACTAAATTACAACTAATTCAGCGGAAAAGGGTACCGTTATATGGGGGCTACCAGAAAAAGTGGACCTATATTTATAATTTTTTGGGGAGACATTTAGTACCCAATAAGAACCCAATGTAGCAATAAAAATTGTGGGTACCCTTATATGGGAGCTATGCCTAAATGTGGACCGAAAAGCCCATCTTCGAACTTGACCTGCCTGCAGACAAAAGACGACTCTATGCAAAATTTTGGCAATCTATTCTATATCGCCTTTCATCAAGGCGGTTGATTTAAAATAGGTTTTCAAAAATCCTCAATGATTTTCTTTTTCAAAATATTTTTTACAACTCAGTCCTCAAGTTCCGTTTTTGAATATAGTTTCACACTACGTTACGGATTTTTTCCTGGTAAACAATGTCTGGAGGGGGAAAATCATAATCATCTGCTAAATTACCAAGACACAAATTTATGCCAAATAAATATAATTATTGGCAATTCCAAGTGATTACCTATCCCGCCAAAAATTTATTGGGCACCACCATTTATTAGCATTCATAAGTGACGACTTAATTTCCGCATTCACCAGCCGAACGAGGTGTTGTGTTGCTGTGTGTAGCAAAAAAAAACCGACAACCAAAGGTGGCAGCTACTATTGAATGAATTCATGAAGTTGCTGTTACGTTTACTGAAAGTGAGCCTACACTTCGCACCGCCACGCTCTGCTCCGCCCGTTATGGATGGTTGCCTTGCCATAACCACTTTCCAAACCAAGTAGAGAAAATGTTGATCAGCAGCAGAGTCAAATGACTTCCTTATATTTCATAATAGAAAGCAATTTGAAGAAACCCCATTATTGGGGGTGGGTTGCTGTATTCACATTCACATCTAACCCACTCTAATGTACACACATGTCGACATATATACATTTATCTATATAAATAAAAAACCATTCATTCATTCATATTTTCGCCTATATACATATATAGAGAGTACAATAATACAAACAAACATTGGATATATCGCGCCATGTGTACATTTTGATAAAACGAACGAAATGAATGAGTAGAACGAAATAAACGAACGGGCCAGCGAACGAACGTAAGACAACGACGACGTCAACAAACAGGAAAAACTACTTCCGTTGCGCGAATATGGTGGCAGCGACGGTGTTGGTGGGGGTGGGGGTGTTATGTTTAGTGTTATTGCTGATATTGCTGTTCTTGTTATTGTTGTTGTTGCATTTTATATTTGTATAAGCAAATAAATATTTTATTTTTCCGTTGTTCTGTTTGCTCTCCTACCATTCTATTCAATAATATCCCTCCTCCCCCTCGAGTCCACCTATATTTAACATGCAAATCACATAACGTAATTAGTTGAAATATAATTTGATCGCTGCGAGCCACTGTATATGGAAATACCTTCTTTTTATAGTAAATGGTTGTAAATACTTCTTGAAATGCAAATGACCATAATGTCATTAACTCATTACATTGTCTTTAAAAAATATTTTTTTAAAATCCACGCATTACCAGAATGTTTAATAATAGTTCTCAAAAGTCCATGAATTGACGGAGTTTTGGCTTTTTCTGAAATTCACAACTTGACTAATTAAAAGAAACTTTTTGAAATTTTTTTAATCCACACCTTTAAGCCTTTGAAGAAAATATTCTTTAAAAATCCACGCCTATGGCCTATGAAGAAAATATTCTTTAAAAATCCACGCCTATGGCCTATGAAGATTCTTTAAAAATCCACGCCTGTAGTTAGACAAGTCCTATGGCCTATGAAGAAAATATTCTTTAAAAATCCACGCCTATGGCCTATGAAGAAAATATTCTTTAAAAATCCACGCCTATGGCCTATGAAGAAAATATTCTTTAAAAATCCACGCCTATGGCCTATGAAGAAAATATTCTTTAAAAATCCACGCCTATGGCCTATGAAGAAAATATTCTTTAAAAATCCACGCCTATGGCCTATGAAGAAAATATTCTTTAAAAATCCACGCCTATGGCCTTTGAAGAGGTTTGTTGGAAGCTGCTGGTTCAATATGGAAATTGTCATTGCAGAAAAAATTGTATGAGTACGTCCCTGGAGGCTATACCTAATGCGGGACCAATATTCATTACATTGTGTAGGAATTACCGAACGTTTGTAGTCACCATTATATGAAGTGTTATGCCTAATTCAGGTCTGATATAGCTCAATGTGGGCCAATATGGTTCAATTCATCCGTCAAATGTGGTCAAAAGCCAAAAACTGACAATTGTGGGGTACCTTTATATGGGGAATTCTATAAAAAGTGGACCAATATTTAAAATGTTTAGGATAGAGATTTGATACCCAATAAGAACTCAATGTGTCAAATTTCAGCAAATTCGGTTGAAAAACGTGCTCAAGAGCCCCAAAATAACGAAAATTTGAGGAGGTACCTTTATATGGGGGCTAACCGAAAAGAGGACCTATATTTATAATTTTTGGTGGATAGCTTTGCTACCCAATGAAAACTCAAAGTACTAAATTACAGTCAATTCGGGCGAAAAATGCGGTGAAATCCCCCCAAAACCTGAAAATTGTGGAGAGCCGTTATATGAGGGGCTTACAAAAAAAGGGGACCTATAATTATAATTTTTAGTGGAGAAATGTGGAACCCAATAAGGATATCAAATTTCTGCGAATTTGGTTGAAAAACGCGCTTTTGAACACCTGTTTCTATATTAAGGAGTTACCATATCGAAACAAATTTAACATGTGTTAATAACAGAGATGAAAGTTTCCAAAACACTTAACTTTTTTCTAGTTATACCGCTAGGCTAAGAACTTTCCGACCAGGCCTCGTATTTTTTTTACATTCTATTATTACTCCAATGCCTTTGTAAAATAATTCTTTTGAATAATAATTTTAAGATTTTTAAAAACCTCGCCATTTCGGGCCTTTGAAACTTCACTGGGCCTGTAAACAAATTTAAAATCCAAGCCAAGCCTTAAAAATATATATTTTTTTAAATACCCAAAAAAAAAATTTAAAATATTAATGCCATATTTCTAAAAAATAAATCCAAAATTCGCTTAGCAACAGTCATTTGATATGTGTATGTGTGTGTAATATAAAACCCACACTGACACCTCTCTACCTCCTCCTCCTACTCCTCTCCTCATCAATGTTTTATGGAAATTTCAAATTTCCATTTTAGAATATGAATTTAAAACGTGTGTCTATTTGTTGCGAAAACACCAACAACAACAACGTAGGCATTACATTACTGATGAAATGCGGAAATGGTTGATGATGTGACACAGAAAAAAAAAACAGAAGAAACAGAAAAATCAGACCAAACGACAAAAAAAAAAACTGGAGGTTGGTTGATGGTTGGTTGGTTATATTCATAAATCTGTGGGAATTAAGTTGATGAGTTTTAAATTCAAAACCATGTCTGATAAGCATCACCGAATGAAATTATTCAAGTTTACATTGATGCGATGCATTGACAGACAGCAGAATCTCAGACATTAGGCCTCCACATATTGACCACATGGTGTCCGACTGTCTGTCAGTCTATCACTGGAGATATGCAATTTTAATCATTGAATATTTATGGATGGCAAAAGAAGCACGAGGCGGCACAGTGGTTGAGAAAAATTGACTATTTTTAAAAGAATGCAGAATTAATTAAATTTGAAAAAAAAACATTAGAACGACGACTCTCTAAGTATCCTATATTAAAAAATCCTCTGGAAGGAGCCCCTTTATACGACGACAGTTCGCAAAGTTCTTAGCCTAGAGCAAAAAGCGCGGTATAAACTGAAAAAAGTTAAGTGTTTTGGAAACTTCCATCTCTGTTATGAACACATGTTATATTTTGTTTCTATCTGGCAACTCCTTCATATAGAAACAGGTGTTCAGAAAAGACGCATCCGCAATCTGTATACCCTTCGCCACACTGTGGTACAGGGTCTATGTGCATATGTTTGTAACAGTCAAAAGGAAACGAGGTAGACACATGGTTCCTTTTGAGAATATGCTTAGAATCACTTTCTGAGTCGATTTATGCATGTCCGTCCGTCTGTAGGTGTTAAATTGTAAACAAAGTACAGGTCGCATTTATGATCCGATTTGGATGAAATTTGACACAGATTACTTATTTGGCCCCAGAACGAACCATATTGAAATTGAAGAAAATCGGACGAAAGGATGAACCATATTGAAGAAGCCTATTGAAGAAATTTAGATATAGCTCCCGTATATAGTTTCGTACTATTTAAGGTAAATGGGGCACCAAAGTCACTATATATCTTTCGATTTGCATGAAAATTTGCATACAGTTCTGAATTAGGTCCGGAGTGATGTGTGCAAGGTCTCGTGAAAATCGGTTCAGATTTAGATATAGATCCCATATATAGTTTTGTCCGATTTTATGTAAATGGTGTACCAAATCCACTATATGTCTTTCGATTTGCACAAAAGTTTGCATGGCATACTGAATTGTGTCTCGAATGATGTGTGTCAAGTTTCCAGAAAATCGGTTCCGATTTAGATATAGCTCCCATATATATTTTCGTCCGATTTAATGTAAATGGTGCACCAAAATGGTGCACCTATATATATCAAAATGGTGCACCTATATATCTTTCGGTTTTCACGAAATTTGGCGAAGCGTAATGAATTAGGTCTAGAGTGATGTGTGCAGAGTTTCGTGAAAATCGGTTCAGATTTAGATATAGCTCCCGTGTATAGTTTCGTCCGATTTAAGGTTAATTGGACACAAAAGTCCCTATATATCTTTCAATTAGGATGCCATTTGGCAAAGAGCACTTAATTAGATCCAGAATGATGTGTGCTAAGTTTCGTGAAAATCGGTTCAGATTTAGATATAGCTCCCATATATAGTTTTGTCCGATTTTATATAAACGGTGCACCGAAGTCCCTATATATCATTCGATTTGCGCGAAATTGAGCACGGTGTACTCGATTGAGTCTGAAATGATGTGTGTTAAGTTTCGAGAAAATCGGTTCAGATTTAGATATAGCTCCCATATATAGTTTTGTCCGATTTAATGTAAATGGTGCACCAAAGTCCCTATATATCTTTCGGTTTTCACGAAATTTGGCGAAGCATAATGAATTAGGTCTAGAGTGATGTGTGCAAGGTTTAGTGAAAATCGGTTCAGATTTAGATATAGCTCCCATATATGGTTTTGTCCGATTTAAAGGAAATGGGGCACCAAAGTCCCTAAATATCTTTCCATTTGCAGGAATTTTAGCACGGTGTACTCGATTGAGTCTAAAATGACGTGTGTTAAGTTTCGAGAAAATCGGTTCAGATTTAGATATAGCTTCCATATATACTTTGTCCGATTTTATGTAAATGGTGCACCAAAGCCACTATATGTCTTTCGATTTGCACGAAATTTTGCATAGCAAACTGATTTGTGTCTAGAATGATGTGTGTCAAGTTTCGAGAAAATCGGGTCAGATTTTAGATATAGCTCCCATATACATTTTCTTCCGATTTGAAGGAAATGGGGCACCAAAGTCCCTAAATATCTTTCGATTTGAAGGAAATTTGGCTTAGGGTACTGAATTAGGTCCAGAATGATATGTGCTAAGTTTCGAGAAAATCGGTTCAGATTTAGATTTAAGTTCGTTCAATTTCATGTTCAATGTTCCTTCGAAAAGGCGACATCTGTTAGGATAAATATGTAGAATACACCGAAAGTGGTGAAGGGTATCGTATAGTCGGCCCAGTTCGAATTTCTATTATTTTCCTTACTGGTTTACAATGGAAAAATTAGAAATTGCGGATGCGTCTTTTTTGAACACCTGTTTCTATATGCGGAAGTTTCCAGATCGAAACAAAATTTAACATGTGTTCATAACAGAGATGGAAGTTTCCAAAGCACTTAATTTTTTCTGTTTATACCGCGCTTTTTGTGCTAGGCTAAGAACTTTCCGAACTGCCATTGTATGACCCCCCATATTCTCAACTTCCAACCACTGTGTGACGTCCGCTTGTCTATCCCATTGGGCCAGGTTAAAAACTTGTTCGGCATTTTTTTTTAAATAAAATATTTATAGAGTAGGCCATTTTTATAACACACACGACCAGAGAGTAGGTGGTTCATTGCGTTCGATATTATTTTACGCTTCGCTGGCGGAATAATCATGTGTGTGTGCGTGGGTGTTCTGGGAAAGATTGTAACTTTGAGTTTACATCGATTTTTTGGTTTTAAATTAGCCTGGCTAAAATTAACAAAAAAAAAACACATGTTATTCACACAACTAGAAAAGTGTTATTTTGAAACACAATGTCGATTTTCAATACCCACTCAATTTGCATACACATATTTAATTGAGAAGCTGTTAGTGAGATATTCAGAGATTTTTTAGGGGGAGATAAGAATTTTTGGTAGTAACTGCTAATTAATCAGGTCAATTTGGTCCAAATTATCAATATTTGAAGATCTTCAAATAATTTTGATTTCCTTTTTTTTTTTTTTGAGAAAAAAAGTAGCGAAACCTTCCTAGAAAACCAAACTATTTGCCTGCAGATTTTTTTGTTGTTGTTGATGTGATGGCCCAGCAGTGTAGCTACACATTGGGGGGTTTTCACCGCTGTGCTGCTGCTGCTGTCCATTTTCGAAATTGAGAAAACGAAAACCAAACAACGTTCAACGGAAATGACTAATAATTGACTTCATTAGATATCGTTTTCGTTTTAGAAAACCATAGCGAACAGCCAAACAAACAACAACAACAAAGAATACAATTTTAATTTTGGCTGTCGACCGCATTTCGCAAAAAAAGTAAAAAAATATTCAACGTCCCCTCATTGACAGAAAAAAAATTAAGAGAGAGAGCGAGCGAGCGAGAGAACGTGCTGCGCCTTAAAATCTGTAGGTATATGTGTGTGTGTGTGAGTTTGACCGCTATTAGTAAAAGGTATAACTAGGCAAAAGGACAGACAATCAAATGAACAGACAAATGACAAACGGAACAACCGCTTAAACTAATATTCCGCCCGCATGTCGCACACGAACACTACCCAACAACAACTAGGTTAGGTTTTGTCAATATTGGTGTTGTCATATTTGAACCTAATATTTTATCCATAATTAGCTGGAGGCCGATTAAATGGCAGTGCAAGAAATTTAATATTAATTTTTGTAGATTTCCAAAAAATACAACCACAAAAAATACTGAAAATTTGTATTGAAAATAAAAACAAAATAATCGTGATTTTTCAAATGTATTGCAAAACTTTGAAAAAAAATATTTAAACATAACCTCCAAAAATATTATTTTCAGTTTATAAAAAACCTAACCTAACAATTCGAAAACATAATCTCCAAATTAAAAAAAAAAAACATATATTAAAAATTATGCAATCTTAAATAAGTCGCGATAAAGCTTAAACATAACCTCAAAAAAAAATTTTTTTTTTGGATTTATTAAACATAACCTTGAAATTAATATGAAAAGAAACTCTAAATAATGAGAACCTCTATTTCCATAAAGGAAAAAAGAAAAAAAAAATTTATTTTAGTTCACAAAAATTCTTTAAAACCTTATCAAAAAACCCTAACCTAGAAATTCAAAGACATAACCTCCAAATAATTTAACAAAAAATTCTTTTAAATTATGTTATCAATATTATATATATATATATATAAGAAAACATAACGTAGAAATTTTGAAACATAACCTCCAAAGTAAAAAAAAACAGTGAGCGGAGTAGTATAGTCGGACGGGGCCGACCATATGATACCCTACACAACTACCACAAAAAGCAAACTTTCTGCGGTTCTATATTCTGATCCTGGGCAATATTTCGTGATATTTGCACTCTTTTTACCGATTATAGATCAACAACTCCAAGCCTAGCATATTTTCCATTTTTTTTTTTTTTTTTTTTTTTGAAGTGATTTTTTTCGCCATAAAATAAAAAAATTGGTCTCTTTAGGTTTTAGTAGATTTGACCCTCGAAATATTGACCGATCATCATCTAAACAGCCGCTCTATGAATTTGCTCAGATCCCCTTCACCTTGTAAAATATGCGATGTTCTGCATATAATAATTGCCTCAGGAGCAACTAGAAAATCTGACAAAATTAAAGTTTTCGGTTCAATGCGCACCCTGAATGAAATCTCAACATCACCGAAAAGTATACGCGTCGTCCTTGACCATAATCCGAACTTCATGTACAATTTCAAAGCGATCAACACGACATTTCAGTCCTATAATGGAGTAATAGTAATACTATGCACATAGTCACCTTTACCTAATTACAGCCATATAATTGGTATCAATTTGAAGGTCAAAAACACCTCTTGGATATACTATCAACTTCCAGGGTATATGTCCTTCAGGAGCAAGTATATACGCCCCAGAATAAAAATGTTGTAATTTTTCACACAAAAGTCAGTGTCCATTTGACACGCTAAATATTGGCCGATCTTTATCAAAACAGGCATGCTTATTCTTTGGCCCGATCCCTTTCTCCATGTAAAATTTCACGATGTTCGGACCATAATTGTGGCCTCTGGAGCGACCAGAAAAGCCGACAAAAATTAAGTATTTTGTCCATTACATCCCCTATGTATTAACCGATCTTTACCAAAAACAATAGAGGTCTTCATTGACCAGAATCCATCCTACATGCAAAATTTCGTGAAGATTGGTCCATAACTGTGGCCTGTATCGTGTTTACAAATTATAATGGATAGACGTACGAACGGACGGACACACATGTCTATATCGACTCAGCTAGTCGAGATATGAAGATTGGTATACTTAAAGGTGGGTCTGGGACCAATATTTCGCGGCGTTACAAACTTTTGGGGCTGCATGGGACAAATTTATGGAAAACGATTTATAGACAAATTTATACACGCTATTCGGTACGCGGCATTGTTAAAAATTTAATCTCAAGAAGACACCCATTCGGTATACATATGGAAGCTAATGCTGCATCTGCACCAATTTCAACAAAACGCAATAACGTCATTCAAGTCTCAATTTACAAAATCTCGTGTTAATCCCACGAACATTGGGAGTTTGGTACACCATTTATGTAAAATCGGATGAATTTATATATATATATATATATGGGAGCTACATAGAAATCTGAACCGATTTTTCACGAAACTTACCACACTTCATTCTAGAATACGTGCAAATCGAAGGATATGTAGGGACATCGGTGCACCATTTACCATTTACAATAAATCGGACGAATGGGAGCTAATATGAACCGATTTTCATGAAACTTCACACACATCATTCTAGATTTAATCGGTACGCTATGCCAAATTTCGTGCAAATCGAAAGATATATAGGGACTATGGTGCACTATTTACCTTAAAATGGACGAAAATATATATGGGAGCTATATTTAAATCTGAACCGATTTTCAGGAACCTTAACATACATCATTGTAAGCTTATTTCAGTACGCTATGCCAAATTTCGTGCAAATCGAAAGATATATAGGGACTTTGGTACACCATTTACATAAAATCGGACGAAAATGTTTATGGGAGCTATATCTAAATCTGAACCGATTTTCACGAAACTTAACACACATCATTCTATACCTCATTCATTACGCTGTGCCAAATTTCGTGCAAATCGAAGGATATATAGGGACTTTGGTGCACTATTTATCTTAAATCGGGCGAAACCATATATGGGAGCTATATCTAAATCTGAAGCGATTTTCACGAAATTAAGCACACATCATTCTAGACTTAATTCAGTACGCTGTACCAAATTTTGTGCAAATCAATATATATAGGGACTTTGGTGCACCACTTACATAAAATCGGACAAAAATATATATGGGACCTATATCTAAATCTGAACCGATTTTCAAGAAACTTAGCACACATCATTGTAGGCTTATTTCAGTACGCTATGCCAAATTTCGTGCAAATCGAAAGATATATAGGGACTTTGGTACACCGTTTACTTTAAATCGGAGGAAAATATATATGGGAGCTATATCTAAATCTGGACCGATTTTCACGAAACTTAACACACATCATTCGATTTTCGTGAAATTTAACACACATCGTTTTAGACTTAATTCAGTACGCTATGCCAAATTTCGTGCAAATCGAAAGTTATATACGGTTATATCTAAACCTGAACCGATTTTCGCGAAACTTAACACACATCATTCTACTCTTAATTCAGTAAGCTATGCCAAATTTCGTGAAAATCGAAGGATATATAGGGACGCATTTACGCTAAATCGGACGAAATTATATATGGGAGCTATATTTAAATCTGAACCGATTTTTCCCAATTTCAATAGGGTACGTCCTTGGGCCAAATAAGTGACATATGGCAAATTTCATCCAAATCGCATTATAAATGCGACCTGTACTTTGTTTACAATTTAACATCAACAGACGGACGGACGGACGGACGAACATGCATACATCGACTCAGAAAGTGATTCTCTGCATATTCTCAAAAGGTACCATGGGTCTATCTCTTTTCCTTTTGCCTGTTGCAAACATATGCACAAAGACATAATACCCTGTACCACTGCGTGGTGAAGGGTATAAAAATGCCCGATTCGGGCTAGGCTTGGAACAAGTTTTATTAAAAAATACCATTCCTCGATCAATATTTTTTGGTCAAGGAAAGGTTTTTCTTTAAATATTGAAAGACTTCTAAAGTCAGATGATCTTCTGAAAGTCGGGCGACTTTCTGGAAATCGTCTGTATTCAAACATAGCTGGATGACTTTATACAGATATTTTATTTTCTAGAGACCTTCTAAATTATACATTCAAATTATTCCCTTCCCTCTATCCACCACAAATTTTCCATTCAGAAAACCCCCCAAAAACAAATATTTTTTTCATCTTCTTTTCAAGGAAACCAAATTAACCTTGGATGCGCATAATTGGGAATATTGCAGCAGAAAATCAACAACAAACGGCAAAGAAGGCCTCGTGTTGTGTTTTTGAATGAAGAAACCGATTACAAACCGACATATACAATCCTAAGAAGGGGGAGGGGTTGTTGTTGTTGATTTTTTTGGTTATAAATAATTTAATTAATCCATTAATCCATCCATCAGATAGAGAGGGAGACAGGGGGATGTAATGAAGAATGTGTTGTTCATGTTTAAAATACAAAACAAAAATTTACAAATATGTAGATACATATATATATATATATATATACGAAAAATAATATTAAAAAAAAGAATTACAAATTTGTACGTTATTTTTTTTTTATTTTGGCTACCGAATCAGCAATGAAGCTCTGCTGATGATCATTACACACTTTGCCAATTAAGATGGTGATCACCATCATCATTGCGACGACGTTGCTAATAATGATGATCGTGCGCCAAAAATCAGCATTGTTGTTGTAGTTTTATTTTCGACTTTGTTTTTTATGAATGTGTTTATTTTTGTTGTTGTTGTTGTACTCATCCGTTGTTTAACTCATTCATTCATTGGTTTGTCAGTTCGTTTGTTCGTTGATTCATTCATTCATTTGGCCAAGCAGCCAGTCAGTCATTCATTCATGCCTGAATGTGTGTTGTATTAGCCGCCTGTACCCCACACCCAATGCCATTTAATAATATTGGATGTTTATAATCATCATTGACTGTTTTTTTTTTCGATTCGATATAATGTCGAAATGGGTGTGTGTGCGTGTGTTTACAGTGGCTCAAGGGTATGGCTTTCTATAGAATTTTTTGGACAGAAGTCCATTATGGAAGCGAATTCATTAAAGAAAAATATATATTTTTTTAAAATCAGAAAATATATCGGGAACTATTTTTGGAAGAAACTTAACACACATCATTCTATACCTCAATCAGTACGCCATGCCAAATTTCGTGCAAATCGAAAGATATATAGGGACTTTGGTACACCATTTACCTTAAATCGGACGAAAATATATACGGGAGCTATATCTAAATCTGAACCGATTTTCACGAAACTTAACACACATCATTCTATACTTCATTCATTACGCTATGCCAAATTTCGTGCAAATCGAAAGATATATAGGGACTTTGGTGCACCATTTACCTTAAATGGGACAAAAATATATATGGGAGCTTTATATAAATCTGAACCGATTTTCAAGAAACTTAGCACACATCATTGTAGACTTCTTTCAGTACGCTATTCGATTCCATAAAAAAAATATTTAGAAAACAAAAACGCCTGTGAATTCCTTTAAAAACTAATTTAAACATGTGAAAAAACGATAAGTTCGGCCATGCCGAACTTTGTGTACCCTCCACCATATATATACTGAGAGGTACTTGAAATAAAAATATAAGGAACATACCAAAAAGTGGACCTATACCGACATTTATAAAAACGGATTATGTAAACCATAATACAAATTTCAGCAAATTTTTAATGAATATTTATACCCTCAGCCTTATGGCTAATGAGGGTGTATACACTTTGACGTAGTGAAAATGTGCCTCATCGAAATATTGGTTCTAGTCCCATGTTTCTTTGGACCAAATCCGTTTCAGAAAATTTTGATTTTATCCAAACTTTGCCCATCTTATTATTTCTTCCAAACTTAGTTCAAGTTCGAAGATGGGGAATATCGGTTCAATTATTTTGGTACGTCCAACACAGGGGCTAGGCCTAAATTCGGGCTATAGTTCATATATAGTTCATTATCGAACCTTACGTTCTAGTTTTTTATCTCGATATCCTCCGCAGGTAAAATGATTACAACAGAGTCTTAGAACCAAACCCAAAACGCAGAACAAATCAGATAACTATTTTAATATAAAAGGGTTTTATATGGGGACTAGGGATATTTGTTACCATATACGAATGTAAAATACCAAATTTCAGGGAATTCGGTTGAAAAACGCGCTCAAGAACCTCAAAATTGGGGATGCCCTTATATGGGGGCTACCCGAAAAAATTGACCTATATTCATAATTTTTTGTGGAGAGATTTGCAACGTATTAAGAACTGAAAATATTAAATTACAGCCACTTCGGTGGAAAAATACGATGAAAACCCCCAAAATACTGAAAATAAGGAGGTACCGTTATTTGGGGGCTACAAAAAAACTTGGACCTATATTTATAATTTTTTGTGGAGACATTTATTACCCAATAAGAACCCAATGTAGCAAATGTCAGCGAATTCGGTTGAAAAACACGCTCAAGAACCCTAAAATACCGAAAATTGGGGGGTACCCTTATATGGGAGCTATGCCTAAACGTGGACCGATATATCCCATCTTCGAACCTATGCAAAATTTCAGTACCCTATCCCAATTACTTCAGAAGATAGCGTGATTACAATAGACGGACGAACGGACAGACGGACGGACATGGCTAAATCGTCTTAGAATTTTACCCTGATCAAGAATATATATACATTATAGGGTCGGAAATGAATATTTCGATGAGTAACAAACGGAATGACAAATTTATTATACCCTCCATACTATGGTGGAGGGTATAAAAAAACCCACGCCTTTGGATTCCATTAAAATATTATTTAAAAACCAGTGAGCGGAGCAGTACAGTCGTACGGGGCCGACCAAACGATACCCTACACAACTACCACAGAAATCTGTGTTTCTGCGCATTTTTATTCCGAGCCTGGGCAATATTTCGTGATAGAGGTCAACAGCACCTCTTCCTTACACAGACATATATTCCGAATATTACCAATATTCAGTACAGCCCTTCTAATTACTCGCCTATATTCCCTTCACCGTGGGTTGTGTTGTGATGTTCGGCTTATATTTGTAGCCTATAGATCGAATCGAAAAAAACACACAAAAATAATAAGTTTTAGGTCTACTTCATCCCAAAATTATTATCTGATCATCACCGATAATTATAGGTGTTGTCCTTGACCATAACTGGAACCTCATGGAACATTTCAAAGCGATCAGCACAATATTTCCGCCCTATAGTGGGGTAAAGGATTACTAAATAATATGTGAATATGTAAGCACCTGTAAATATTTAAGAAAATCGGACAAAAATAAAGTATTTGGTCCATTTCATCTACTAAATATTAACCGATCTTTTCCAAAAACAAGAGGGGTCTTCATGGTCCAGAACCCATCCTACATGCAAAATTTCGTGAAGATTGGTCCATAACTGTGGCATGTATCGTATTTACAAATTATAGTGGACGGACGGACACACATGTCTAGAGCGACTCAGCTAGCCGAGATATGACGATCGGTATACTTAAAGGTGGGTCTAGGACCAATATTTCTCGACGTTACAAACTCTTGGGGCTGTACAAAACTATAATACCCTGACAAAATAGTTGTGTAGGGTATAAAAATCCACGCCTGTGGAAAATGTGTGAAAATCCATGCCTGTGAATTTTTTTTTTTAATTCCACATTTTCTTTAAAAATCCACGTCTTTCGATTGTTTACAATTTGAAAATGATGATGGCAAATTTCTAGACCTATCTCTTTTTTGTGTCTAATTGAATTCAATTCGATTGCTTGATTGAAAATATGAATTAAATGCCTTGAACTGGTCTGGTCTGAATGCTAATGACTACGACGGCAACATTTCAATATTGGCTGGCAGATAGAGAGACTGACAGAAAAGCTGACTAACTGGCTGCAATAGCATCATCATCATCAGCACCCACCCACAATAGAAAATTCTACATGTTACAAAAAAACAATCGATCTCGCGAGACAACTAATTTGACACAAAGTGAACAACATCTGTCATAATCAACAATATGACTTGAATCTCTGGAGAATTACAAACAAAAAAAATTTTAACTGTTTTAGTTTGATTCTAGTAATTTTAACAAATATCCGGATAGTAATAACAACAACAATGTTAATAGTAGTAGTAGTTATAGTAATAGTAAAAAAATTATAGGGATTCACATGTGTTCTATTCATAGTTTTATTCTACATAAGTTCAACCAACCAACCAGCCATCCATTCGAGTCAATTCCATCCCATCCATGTCTTTATAATCAGTCTCTCTCATTGGATTATTCAACTTCCGTTCGTATTTCCGTTTGGCATTTGTTTTCTGTATGGCAACAACAAAACCAAACGAACCGAACCGAATGAAAGTCAATGCTTATTGTGCAAATACCAGCACCGCACAGCGAAAACCAAAAACAACAATGTGGAAAATAAAATTAAACAACAAAAATACCTAGCAACAACAACTACAACATCCAGTATCAAATTAAATAGCTTTGCTTGCTAAAAAATTGTAGAAATGCCTGTAATAATAATAACAAAAACAACAACAGCGGAGAGATATGGAAATACAGTATGACAGAAATAAAAACCCCAAGTATAATCACGTACTCTCGCTGGCCTCCTCCGCCTCGGAATGGAATTATGGAATTTCTATGACTATTGCAGCCACAAATACAAAAAAAAAAACTGAATAGTAGTAGGCACCCGGCATATAGATAAACTAAGAGAAACTTAACAGAGTTCTACAATATATCTTTTTGCAAATTGAAGAAATGCCAGCAATTCAAAAACCAAAAAGTTTGCAAAAACTGACGGTCAGTAGGTCTTCTCGAAGGAGATCAGGAAATCTCATAATTTTCTCCTTATAAAATACCAAAAAGTTTTCTCTCCCACGCTCCTTTTCGTGGTGTTCTCATAGAAGACAAGAAGGTCTTTTCATGGAAGACCAAAGGGTTTTCTAATAGAAATCCGAATGGCCTTCTCATAGAAGGCCAGAATGTCTGCTCAAAGCAGATTAAAAGATTTTTACCTTTAAAAACAGAAAGCCTTCACATAAAATACTAAAAAGGTCTGCACTTAGAGGACAGAAGGTCTACATCTGAAACATCAGAAAGTTTTCAATTAGAAGACCTGAATGTCTTTACTTAGAAGTCCAAAAGACCAAAGGTTATTCTTACTTATAAAAAACCATATGAAGATATGCACATAAAAGACCGGAAGGTCTTCTCATATAAGACAAGAAGGAAAGACTCATCATAGAAGACAAGAAAGTGTTCTTATAGAAGACCAGAAGGTCTGCACTTGGAAGATCGGACAGTCTTCACTTAGAAGAAGAGAATGTGGTTAAAGTCTTATCATAGTCTTATTATAGAAGAGCAGAAGGTCTTCACATATAGAACCAAAAGGTCTTCGCATAAAAGACCAGGCATTATTCACTTAGAAGACCAGAAAGCCTTCTCACAGAAACCCCTAAGGTCTTATCATAGTAGACCACAAATTTTCTCACAAATGATCAGGAGGTTTCTTCATATGAGTTCAGGAGCTTTGAGACCATTAGTTTCTCAAAGAGGACTTGAATGGCGGGCACGATAACTCAAAAACTAATAACCCAATCGATTCCAGATTTTGGGACGTTTCTTTGTGAGTGTATAGCTATAGTATGAACTATCGGCGAAGATCTTCCTTATTTTTAAAATTGTTTCATTGTCAAAAATCGGCGATTTTCCAAAAATATTGTTTTAAAGGTGCACCATTTTGTTAATTTTTGAGCGAAGAAGTTCATACGAGATCCAGCCGATTTCGATGTTCCATGCCCGCCATCAAAAATAAGGACTTTCCTTTAATCACAAAAAACAACAACAAAACAATAACAAAAAATTTTGTAAATTATTTACCTTCCTTTTCAAATCTTCAAATATATATGTGTAAAGTTACAAACCTAAACAAGCATTAGTATTGATTTACCAGCCAATTTAAAATCCCGAAAATTTAAAATCGAGAATGGGGGGTTCCCTTAATGTGGTTACATAGCATTCAAGTATTTCACCTTAATGTAACTTATTCACCATCAAGTCACCACATAGCGGCAAACATTTTTACTATTCAACACACAAATATACCATTATTTCATATATAGTCTATCAAAAAAATTGTTGCATACTTTCAGGCACAATAAATAAATAAGAAAAACAACTTACCGGTATTTTAGATGTGCGCAAAAATTCCAAAAGAGCTTCCAATGAACCCAATGTTGATGCTTGTACATATACACCAGTGGCAGCCAGCTTAATGTGACTCAAAGCACTCTTCAGTTCACGGGCCACTTCTTCCCTGTAAATAGGAAAAACAAATAATTACATTAATATGAAACCTCTAAGTACATTAACATTAAACTCACTTGCATATTTCCACCTCATCCGGTTTGTGGGCAATCAACAGATTTATACCAGCAATTGCCTTTTCCAAATCTTTGGCGGCAATTTTAACACCCTGTGCTGCCACCACTTCTTTGTGCTCGACATAGGCGTTCTTAACACGCAACTCCTTCATGGGCTGTGGCATTAGCAAGGAGCGAATTTGGGTAACAATGGGTCCATCGGTACCAGCCAATATCATTGTTTGACCCTCACGCAATTTACCATTTATCAAAATGGCATCGATGGTTGTGCCCAGACCGGGAATGGCCTTAACTTCCAATACCGTGGCCTGCAACTCATCCGAATACATCAGTCGTTTGGCCAGCATTTTCTGACAGAATTCCACAATGAGGAACAACAGATTACCCATACCCTCACCAGTAATGGCACTTGTGGGTACCAGCGAAATATAGGTTTTTGGATCTGGATTCTCATAGAACAGAGCGGCATTCAAACCCTGTTCGGCAAATTGCAATATAACTTCCTTGGTGCGCTGTTGGAATTCGACTTGGGTATTGGCCTCTTGTTCCTTCAGGACATCGCGAATATCACGACGTGCCATCAGCTTCCAATCGTACAAACGATCGATTTTATTTAAAGCTACAATGAACGGACACTTCTTCTTCTTAAGTAAATTAATGGATTCAATGGTTTGTGGTTCGAGACCGTGCATAATGTCTACGACCAGAATGGCAATATCACAGAGCGATGAGCCACGATTACGTAGATTACTAAACGATTCGTGACCGGGTGTATCGATAATCAAGAGGCCGGGAAGTTTAAAGTCAAAATCGGAGGAATTGCGAACAACTTTCGATTGTTCTTTGATGGCATCAATGGGAACATTTGTAGCACCAATTTGTTGGGTAATACCACCGGCTTCGGCATCCTGGACATTGGTACGACGAAGTTTATCCAATATTTTTGTTTTACCCGTATCTACGTGACCGAGGACACAAACGACGGCTGCACGTAAATTATCAACTGTGCGTTTCTTTTCAGCATCATCTTGACGTTTGAGAATACGACGTTCGGCGCGTAGACGACGTTCTTCGGGATCATTGACATTGATTGCTTCCTCTTTGCCATCATCTTCCGAATCAGATTCGGAATCTGAATCAGAGTCATCATCAGAACCATCCTCATCATCGTCGTCTTCATCGGAATCACCCTCTTCGGCTTCTTGGGCATTTTCATTTGAATTCTTGTCATCATTGTTGGTCGTGGTGGCCTGTGATGTGGTGTCATCGTTTTGTTCCTCTTCCGAATCGGAAGCATCCCATGAGTCTTTGACAACTTCTTTCTTTTCAACGGGTTCCTGTACAACGGGGGTCTGTGGAAAAGAAAGAGGAGATATTATTTATTGGCATTTCAGATTAAAAAATTAAAAAAAATCCCACCAATTTGAAAATTAAAAAAAAAAAATCTTTCAAATTGTGGATAGAAAAATTATTTGAAAATCCAAGCTTTGAAAATGAAAAGCAACACGAAAATTATTTTTAAAAAATCTACACTCGGAAAATAAGTTTTTTATACATCCTTCTTTAGAAAAAAAATATTTCAATCCTCAAAAGTTCAAAACAACTTACCGTTGTAGATTCCTCAGTCTTAGTATCGTTTTGTTGTTGATTGTTAGCATTTGGACCCTTCTTCTTGGGACGTATGCGTGTACCTAAAAAATAATAAAAAAAAATAATAAATGTAAATATGTATTTAAAACAAATCAATTTCATGCCATACCTGGTCTGGTTGGCCTCTTTTCATTGGGATCGGGAATCTCTAAACCTTGAGCCTTTAAGGCTTCCAACATGGCCTGGGCACGAGCACGATCTTCTTTTTGTTTCTTGGTCAGAAGTTTACCCTCGGCCTTGAGACGTGCCTTTCGCTCTTGTTCCTTTTGTTTTTTACGTTCCTTTCGCTCGGCCTCCAGGCGTATAGCTTCCAAACGGGCACGCTCACGTTCTTCTTCCTGACGTTGACGCTCCTCCTCCAGCTGACGTTGGCGCTCCTCTTCTTCTTTGATTTTCTTTAAACGTTCCTGCATAGCTGCAACCATGGCGGCGGATACACCTTTCTTTTTGCCATCTTTTTTGTTCGTTTCTTCTTCTTCGGCAGCTGCAGCCTTTTTGTCTTTCTTACCCTTTTTACCTTTTTTGCCAGCCTTGTCGGTTTCACCTTCAGCGGCAGCAGCCTCTGTTTCGGGTTCATTGCTTCCTTCTTTCTTCTCTGGCTCAGGAGCAGCTACTTCTTCTGCTTGTGGAGCTTCTACTTCCATGGGTGTTTCCTTGGGTTGAGAAGCAGCGGGTTTTTGCTTGGGTTCCTGGGCAGCCTTTTGTTTAGCTAAGGCAGCCTCTCTCTTTTGCCTTTCTTTCTTTTCCTTCTTCTTTTGAGCAGCAGTCTTTACGGTGCCACCTTCGGCCTCATCTTCTCCAGCACCTTCGGGTTCTGGTTCCGCTTCATCAGCCTCATTGCTGGCTTGTTTTTGTTGCTTCTTATTCTTACCCTTTTTACCCTTACCACCAAATTCTTCCTCAATCAAGTCTTCGGGTGATACCACATTTGCAGTAACATCTTTGGGACCAGCATTGCCGGCATATTCAGCTTGAATATCAGCCAACAATTTATCCAAATCTTCATCGTCATCATCGCCTCCTTTGCCTTTACGTTTGGCCTTTTTGGATTTTTTACCAGCATTTTTATTTGCTTTGGGAGCCTCCTCTTCTTCGGGCTCCTCGGGTTCACTGGGAGGTGCTGGTGGTGGTTCATTGTCGTCGTCATCATCATCGGCCATTAATAGCTCAAAGGCAGATTTTTTGGGAGCAGCAGACTTCTTTTTGTTTTTCTTGTTCTTTTTGCCAGCTTGTTCTTCTGCATCGTCGGCATCATCATCACTGTTAGCGGCAGTCGGTTTATTTTTTACCTGCAGTTTCTTGACACCCTTGGAAATGGTTTCAACCTCATCGCCATCGCTGTTACCACCCGCATCATCATCGGAATCTAGTTGTTTTTTCTTGGAGTTTTGCTTCTTTGGAGGTTTATTCTTTTTATTTTTGGCATTGACCTTTTCTACTTCCGCATCGGAGTCTGTAGCCATGGCTTGTACTTGGGTTTGTTCACTAGAAAATGGGAAACAAACACAATTAAAACATTTCGATAAAAAATGTTTACTGGGTTATTCAAATGAATACCACATTGCATTTTGTTCATGCAAAGCCACAACAACACCGCCAACAAACCCACCAACAACAAAAACAAATTTAATGTATACATGGCAGGCTGGTTGGTTGGTAGGTAGGTTTGTTGGCCAAAAGAAAAAAAAAATTGTTTGACAACGTAGCACTTTACTTTCCCCCACCATGTCATCATGACAGCATTTTTCCCTAAATCTCAGGTCCCCTTTTTCAAGCTCTACTTACACTTCATCACCCGATGAATTGCCACCAGCACTGCCGGCCGAAACTATCTCTTTCTTGCCCTTTTTATTTTTAACCATTTTTCTTCGAGTAACTTCAACACGTTTATTCGTGAATCCACAGAATTCAATAAATACACAATTCCCTGTAGATCACTCAACTCGAACGGACCACAAGTCACGAAAATTGATAGGATTTACGTTGAAAAATAAACACAAAATATCCTTCCTCTGCAGTGGACGGACTCTGGTTTTTTTCACAATTATTTTCCTCTGTTTTCCTCGGCTTTTTTGGTCACAGAAAATGACTTTTCTTTCGTTCAATCACTCAGACGTATGTTTTCGAGAGTTTTTTCTTTTGATTCTGCTTCTTTTTGCATTAACCCTCTTTTTTGCATGCCTTGCTTTGCTGCTTTTTGGTTATGTCAAAGTGTCAAAATTCCAATTTGACAATAGACCGCCGTATTGGTTTTGTTATTGTTGTTTGGGAACACATGTTCGTAGTTGTTGTCAAATGGTTGATAGATGGCGTGTTTGTTTGGGGGAGATATTACAACATAAAACAACAGGGGTATTCATGAGAGAGGGTGAAATTTAAAATGATTTTTTTTAATATCTGGATTTTTCTAATTGGAATGTACAGTAGGCGATAAAGTGAATATCAGTAGCCGAGTGAATTGATTTATGTAGGTGGTTCGAAAAAATATACATTGAAGACATTTCTAAAGTATATATTTTTTGAACATTTTGAGAGCTATAGGCGTGGAATTTTAGAGAATATTTTTGACAATTTTTTACAAACGTGGATTTCCTAACCTTGGATTTCCGAACCCATCCCGAACGTAAGTTCTATTTTCCCTCACGCTCTCTTAGATACGCCTCACCCGGTAGGTCAACTGCTACTCTTGCGACCATCCCTCCATCCTCGTTACAAGGAGCTAGACTGACAACAGTCCAGCTCGATATAGTGAGGCTGGGATCTTGCAGCGACAACATTTTCAGCAGGAGTTCCTTGCCCACTGAACGTGGGGGAACCCAGGCTGAGAGGACCCGTCTGATTGGGATTTCGGATAGGGAAACCGCATCAAGGTTGGCTCCTTCCCAGAGCGCACCAAAGCCGATAACGCTTTTCACAATGAAATCCTTAGATTTTTTGTTCAGGCAGTTGATAACTTTGGCACCCTTCTGCATGAATCCACTACCAAAATCCCCCTGGTCCGACCCACAGACGATGGCGGTTACCTCGGTCTGTCATATGGCTTACGCTGTCTTTGGCTACGAACTTTGGAGTTTGCCTTTCCAGAGGAGGTTGATGCCTTCTCTATACTAGGCTGTTTCTCCGCCGTTTGTTGTCCATAGACAGCCGCATATAGAAGGTAGAAGGGTCAGCCAGACGAGAAGTCATCGTCTTCTTCTGAAGACCGGATGCGCTTCACAGATTTGCTCTGTGGCGCGGCATTTGCTCTCCCAGGAGACGATTGTTCCTTGCCTGACTTTCCATTCTTAATATTTCGACCACTAGTGGATCCACCCAAAACTTTAGCTTCACATTTGTCGCTAGGAGTAGAATCGGGCTTTGAGACAGAGCCCTCCACACGTTGATCACCCTTATGGCTGACATTTTGTTTCGGGATGTTCTCTATGGCCTTTTCCTGTGCCTTTTCACTTGGGTTCGGCTTCTAGCTGGGCTTCAGGTCAGAAGTTGGCTTAGTACCTTTGTCAGAGACAGTGGCCTCGCCGATTCTACCACTTTTGTGCGAGCAGTAGGATTCGGGAGGGAGATCCTGTCCATCACGAGTTCACGATGGAGAGTGTGCTGATAGATTCTTTTGAACTTCCTTGCGTATCTCATCTTACCCTTGATGAGGTGTACCTCTCTCTCCGAAATTAAATACGTGTCTCGTCCCACGAATTTGCGGAGATACGAAACAGCACATTTGTAATGTTTCGCATCAGATACTTCTCGGGCTTTCCCAACCTTTGAGCCGCGGCCCGTTGCTGGGGCCTCGACAGGTTCCCGTTCGTCGAACATCGCCTCCGTCGCAGATTGCCTCTGAAGTTTATTGTCGGCAAGTGCCGACACAGGACCTGTTGCAGTCAGACTTTAAGTTGGTCGGCCAACAGGGTCTGCGCTTCCTTCGTTAATACTACAGCAATTCCCCTGTGTAGACTTGGCTGGGATCACCGTGGTGTTCAGGTCATCATCAGTAGCAGTTCTTCCGGAAGCGTATCCCCACATTGCTCTTCCGGTATCAGTCTGTCCAACTAGTCGAAGAGGTCCTTACTTTGCTCCTCTAGACTATCGCGGATAGCGTTTAGAGTGCCGTGTAGGTCGTCCCCTCCCAGAACTACAGTCCTGTCAGCCAGTCCTGACATGCTCATTTGCCAAAGGAATAGCCGGTTCGTCAAGGTTATTAACTTTATTCTTTTTGCTTCTTTTACCCATTGTGTTGATTTATTTAAGGGCACTACTCCGATCCATTTATAATATGTGGTGGAACATTGCATATATAAAATTCTCGCTAGCTCATATGCTCATTTCAGTGAATAATAATGCATTTGAACAAGTTTCAGATGCCGCATTATTTTGTTGTTATTCCCCGGAAAACATGAATAGTTTTGCTGATACTGCATTTCCTAATTGAAGATATTTTTGTGAAGCCGTACTGTAAATTTCTTGAGGAGTTGGGTGAGGAACCGTTCACCAACTCACGTTGTGTAAAAAACATCTCAAAAATATCACAAAAAAAAAATAAAAATTGGTGCCACAGCAGAGGATGTCTTCGGCAGATCCTAGCAGCATTTCCGACGATATACCAAGCTCATCAACCAATAACGAGGTAAGCACTTCTTATTGGAATTTATGCATTTGTTTATAATAATCATTTCACTCCCTCCACCCCCCTTTTCCATTGCAGTCACAAAAATCGGGCGATTTAAAAAACGATAAAACATTTTCCCGCTATCGTTCCCTCATTGTGGTGGAGTGTGGTCTGAAAATTGCCACCAATGAGGCAACGTTGAAACGTTTGCAAAATTTACGTAGGGAATTGAATTACATTAATGAAACCGATTGGATGTATGAGCCGGTCGATAAGAAAATACCATAAGACGCCAAGTCAAACAAAGACACCAAAACACATATACACACACACACACAAAACATTTAGAATAACTTTGCAGCATCATGATTACCCTTTTGAAGAATTTATTGCTATCGCGTGAAGAACGCAAAAATGAATTGGTCTCAAAGCTGGAAGAAGAGCAACGTTATTTGGACGAGGAGTTAGACGATGAAAATATAAATACTAAGGCCCAACCTACATCCTGTATGCAAAATGTCATACAAAATGTTAACATCAATGACAACGAACCCAAAGAGGAGAATGGCAATGCGTCGAATAGTGGATGCTTTAAGCGGACAGGTGGGTGATGATGTTTTGGATATACAATTTTTTATAAATTCTGAATTAAATTATTTGTTTTCTAGGAATTATTAGCAGCCTGAAAAGCAATCACGGCACAATCGATCATGGCATCTTTTTTGACATGAATGTGGCCTTGTCGGTGTCCTGTGAATTGAAAGTGGGATGTCGCGTTGAATATTTGGCCTACAAACATTCAGCCACCGATCACATTAAAGTCGTCAAAATTGAACAAATTATCGATCAATATTGGGATGATAAACAGCCAACCGAACAGAAGGTAAAATCTATCACATTTTCCATGAAAATGATTTTGTTGATGAATTGTATTTTCTTGCTTTTCAGATCGAAGAACAAATCGAAGAATTAAAATCAGAACAACCACGATATTTTAATACTCATCAGCGTAATATTTTAGGTTTAATTACGGAACGAAAACCTGACTCAATTCTTGTCGACACCGATTATAAAGTTATGAGCATTCATTTGGATTCAATTGAAATTGATTTTGTACCCAAGGAAGGTGATCGTGTCTATGTTTGTTGTAATGTTCAAAGTGATGAACATTTTATAGATAAAGCCGGCGAAATATTGCAGGAGGTTAGTGTACATCCGGCACGTTTAATGAAACAGGAAAAATGTACAGTGAAGCGGGTCCTAAACGATTGGGGAGTACTAAATGATGATGCCTATTATACAAATGATATTTTGCCAGCAGCGTGTAAATTAAATGTGGGTGATACGGTGTGTGCGGATCTCATAGAATGTGAAAGGGTAAGTTAAGGCACTTCAATTCATTTTTTTTAATTTAATAAAAAATATATATATTTTTCAGGGCGAATTCATATGGCGTTGCATAAAACTTGCCCTTATCGAACAGGCCTATGTACCGCAAATCTATGAATCAACACAACGTGTCATCGAACAAAAAACTGCCGAACATCGCGCCGTAACCGTATCGGCCGATATTAGTTGTGTCTTTACTTCGACATTTCAGAACAAAGAGATTGAATTTATATGCACAAATAATTGTGATCGTCCGTTTCGTGGTAGTGTAGAATTTCTTGGTCGTAAGCGTGAATGCCAGTTGCGATTGATAGAACCAGAACCGGGTGCAATATTTGAATTACCAGCAAATGATAAAATTACAATACGTTTTGAAGTTGTATCCAAAGTGTATGGAGAAAATCAAGAATATTTTGTTATAAAATTTGAAAAATTTCGTATAAAACGTTCGGTAACGATAATTGTATGTGAAACAGAAGCTGAAGCGGAGGCTGTACAAAATGCCATAGATTTACAAAAGGAGAATGAGCAGAATTCAAATATACCAGGGGCAGGAGGAAGGAATGCGGCGCATCGGTCACGCTACTATGCTAATCAGGTAAATACGAACTTTATGCCCAACTCTCTCTTATATAGACATGTAGCATAATTAATCAATGGATCTAAAGAAGAGGCCTTCCAGAATAGGGCTTCTAGAATTTAAAAAGAATTCTTCAATAGACTTATAAAAGAGGTCTTCTATGGAACAATAGAAAAATGCATCTGTGCACCTACATAATAGGAATGCTGTAGTGTAATAACATAGGTTTTCTATAGACCTGTGGAAGAGGTCTTTTATAGACATATTTAAAACCTTTCATATATATTTATTTGTAGACCTTTCTGTATGTCCATAAAATACCACATCTATATGTTTACAGAATACATTATATATTCTACAGATGATCTACAGACGTAAAGGAGATTTTTTCTAAAGAACACGTCATAGAAATTTCAATTTTTCTTAATTTTTAAATATGCTTTTAAATGTAGTTTTTTACTTTTTTTAAATTTGATTTAATTTGTCTCTCTTTCTGATTAGGTCTGGTCCAAACGCAGTGAAGTTATACCCGGTGTTGGCATCGCCACAAAACGTCGTTTTATTGCCCAACGTATTGGCTATTTTGAGGTACCCGAACGACTGTGCAAAGCCTATTTAACCTCAGATAAGAAACAAGATATGCTCGATAATATTGAACAAATGTTTCCCAGCATTAAACAGGAACTGTGTATGGCCAATTATGTGACACGTTTCCAGACCCTTATCTATTTGGAAGAAATTGAATATTTTGTAAATTTCCGTAATTATGATCGTGAACGTGCCCATTTTACCCGAGAAGGTGAATATTTATCTTTGCAAATTGAAAATTTAGCTGAACGCAGACCTTCATTGGTTATCGGAGATGTGGTGCGAGCCATTAACCCTTGGAGTGATCGTGATGGTGATAAACGTAATTATGATGGTGTCATACATAAGGTGCTCTTCAATAGGGTGCTGTTGAAATTCAATGCCGGCTTCCAGGAGAAATACAATGGCGAGGACTATCGTTTGGAATTCTTTTTCTCCCGATTCGGTTTCCGTAAACAACATTTTGCCATCCAAAAAGTGGTAAGGCATTTGGGTGAACAATTTCTATTTCCATCAAGAGTTCATCTGCGTGAACAACCCCAGTTGGATGTGCAATTGGATAAGGATTATAATTTGCAATTGAATGGCAATAAATATCGGTGGTATAATCCCATTTTGAATCCCATACAAAAGGTGGCCGTGTCTAAGATTTTACGAGGCGAGGCACAAAATATGCCGTATGTTATATTTGGTCCACCGGGGACAGGGAAAACCATGACATTAGTAGAGACGATATTGCAATTGGTTAAGCTATTACCCAGTTCACGTTTATTGGTCGGAACACCATCTAACAGTTCGGCAGATTTAATTACCACACGCCTGATAGAAAGTGGTGATCTGCAGGCGGGAGATTTTATTCGTCTTGTGTCACAAAATCAAATTGAAAGGGAACTAATACCCAGTCATTTACAACCCTATTGTGCCACCATAGATGTGGCCGCAGATGGCACCTGTAACGACTCCATGATTGTTACCGAATCGGGCCTGAAATTAAAATGTCAAATGAAATATTTGGGTAGACATCGTGTTACAATTGGTACTTGCTCCACTCTGGGGAATTTTCTACAAATGGATTTCCCTCCCGGCCACTTTACCCATGTCCTAATCGATGAGTCGGGCCAGTGTACCGAATCAGAAGTTATGGTTGCCATAACCCAAGTCTCAAAAACGCGTGGTCAAGTTATACTTGCTGGTGATCCACATCAATTGCAGGCAATTGTTATAAATCGTTATGCGGGTGAGCGGGGTTTCGCCACCTCGTTCCTAGAACGTATACTGACACGTTCGCCTTATCTGCGTGACATTATACGTTATCCCGATTCATGTGGATTTGATCCACGTTTAGTTACCAAATTGCTGTACAATTATCGTGCTCTGCCGTCTATTCTGAATGTTTACAATGAATTGTTCTATGATTCGGAATTAATGCCCATGATAAAGGATGATTCACGTGAAGCCCAAATGATACAAAATATAAGTGATCTATTGCCGGACTCTCAAACGCGTCCACCAACACATGGTGCATTCTTTTATGGTATGCTCAGTGAAAATATGCAGGAAAAGGATTCACCATCATGGTACAATCCGCATGAAGCTAAAAATGTAGGTTCATTGCTCTAATACTTCCATAGCAAGGTAAATTAATTTCATTATTGTTTTTCATTTGTAGGTTTTCCTAATGACTTTACAGTTGTATCGGAAAAATATAAAACCAGAAAATATTGGCATCATAACACCCTACATGAAACAAGTAAAACATTTAAGGAATATCTTTACCACCGCTGATATTGCCATGCCAAAAATTGGTTCCGTAGAAGAATTTCAGGGACAGGTAAGTGGGTCTATAATTATAACGTTTTTTTAAATCGCAGGAAGGATGGATTTTTTTTATATCTAAAAACATTTGTTTTACAGGAACGTGATATAATACTCATATCAACGGTGCGCTCAACCAAAAAACACTTACCAAACGATATACGCCACTCATTGGGTTTTGTGCAGTGTGCCAAACGTATGAATGTGGCCATATCACGGGCCCGTTATTTACTCTATATTTTCGGTAATCCTCATCTTTTGGTTTTGGATCCCTGCTGGCGTTCATACATTAAATACTGCGTTGAAAATGATGCATATTTGGGTTGTGATTTACCAGCGGGTCTATATGAAACATCGGACGAATTGACGGCTAATGGAGTGAATGAATGAGATTAAGTAGAAACTGCCAATGAAAAACAAAACAGTTAATTTTTATAGAATTAAAATAAATGTTAGAATTTAAAATTTTTAAATCCAAAGAAAAGCTATGCAATGGAAAAAATGGAATACAAATTACTCTATCTAGTTTTTGAATGAAATACATAATTTTAAAGATAACAATGCGATCAATTTTTTTTAGTCGAAGAACATGTAATAACATTAGCACTGAGACGTTTCCACGACAGTGGGTGTTTACGATCTCTAGCGGCCAGAGTCTCACTCGTTCTACGACTGTCATATCAGTGCAACAGTTCCCGCATCCTTTATGATATTTTGATGTGGTTTTGGGCCGAAATTTTCAGCTTTGTCGAATTTTTTACTTGTTTTTTTTTTATTATCCAAATGAGAATATAAAACTTCCTACTAACCGCTCGCTTCTAAAGGATTCACTTCGTCTATAAAGACTGATTGCTCAATTCGGTTTGTTTCTAAAAGATTTTCTGTTTAAGCTCGTCTTTGAAAAAAATTCTCCTCCGCTTGGGGTTGTCTACGAAAGCTCCCTGGTCTTTAGCTTTTCCTTAGCTTCTTAACAACCGAACCTGCTCTAATCTACAGAATAATTAGAAACCTAAAGTGGTTGGGAAAGTGCAACCTTAACACGTAATATATCTTTTGTCTGATCTCTATAGCCATCGACATTTTTCCAAACTTACCGTCTTATTATCTTTCTGTAAGGTTCTCACCTCTTTCCCCAACCTTCTCTCCCCTATAGATCTCTCCTTATCTCTTTTCTTCTCGTGGATGATCACAACGGACCTGACGGCCTTAGAATGTTGCAGCCACATAAGTAATTGCACATCCCCAAACCTAACCTCGCTTTTCCAATTTTCAGCTCGTTTATAGTCTCCCTTTTGGTCGTCTAGGAAAACTCCCCATTTCAGCTTGTCTTTAGTTAATCCTTTCTGGTAGTTTATAAAGACTCCCTTTAGTTTGTGTATAGATTATCGTCAACAATAACTCGTTGGTCTCCAGATTGTCTTTTAAAACTCCCAGCCTTCAGTTTATGTACCTTCTATTGGACTTCTATAAAAACACCCTTCAGTTTATCTATAAAAACGCCCTTCAGGTAGTCTATAAGGCTCATTTCTTGTCGTCTATAAAATGTACTTTACAAGACTCCTTTCTGGTCGATTATAAAAGCTTCCTTTTAGGTTCCCCCTTCTCATCGTTTATAAAGACCCCGTCGTTTATAACAACTTTCTTGAACCCCGCTTGAGCTCGTCTACTAAAATACCCTTTTAGTCGTCTATACCTGTTAGTACGTCTAAAAAGACTTCCATCTAATCGTCTATGTAGGCACCCTTCAATTCGTCTATAAAGATTCCCTTCAGCGCAGCTATAAAAATTTCCTTCTGGTCGTCTATAAAGACTGGATTGAACCCCATTTAAGATTGCTATAAAGACTCGATTCAAGACGTCTATTAAAACTCCCTTCTGGTCGTCTAAAGACTCCATAAATATTCATTTTTGATCGTTTATAAAAAACATGCTTCTGATTGTCTATAACGACGGACCCCCTCTAAAGTCTCATAGCTTCTTGGACGTTTCTAAAAGACTCTCTCCTCCAGTTCGCCAACATCGATTTTTTAAATATTCGAAAAAAGTAACGAACACACCATTACCTCCTCTAAAAAATTCCCCCATTCTCGTTAGTGCTACCAAGTATTCGATTACTTTCCTATTACCGGACAACCATGCTGCTGAGCCGACAAAAATTGGTTACTTCACGGGTCGTCATTTCAAATGGCATTCAGTCGTTTTGCAATCGTTCGTAAGTAAAAATAACAGACGGCGGGAAAGGTGGAATTACATTTTAGCCGGAGAGTTGGGAACAAAGGACACAAAAGAACAAATAAAAAAGGATATTTTTGCTACTGCTGTTCGTCGTAGAACCAAGCGAAAGTATTTTTTGCGAACTACGTGAAAAAACGTTTTAAAAAATAAGCTTCTGGAAAGTTGAAAAAAAAAAACATTTTTTGGTTAAGTTTTGACAGCCGTAGAATAAACAACGAAAAGTAGAAAAAATGGAGCAAATTATTGCAAATTTGTTGTGTGCCGATAATAATCTGATTAAACAGGTAAGTTGTTGTCTTCTTCTTCTTCTTCCTCGGTCAATAATTCCCATTTTTGCACAAAATGCCTGAAGGAAGAATTATTGAAAAATGTTCTGATCGAAAAACACGTGGGGACGACTGAAAATTTGATGGCGTTTTCTTTTTTTTTGCAAGTGCTTCTCCTATGGTGCTTCTTCTTCTTGTTTTTCGTTTCTACCTTTGCGTTTGCTCTTTTATTGCATTTTCGATTTTCGCGATTCGATTCGGCAGCAGCATTTGTGTTATTCGGTTTGTTCATGCCGCCGCTGCTGCTGCTGTTTCGGTTAAAATTTGCAATATGTGGTGTGGTGTGTGTGCGTGTGTTGCTTTGCTAAAATGTGTTTCGGCGGCGCGCGTTTTATAACAACAACAAAAAAAGAGATAAAGTGGGTTGCCGTCTCTCTGGAAAATGCCTTAAGTAAAGGAATTTCTTGTCTGATTTATGGGCATTTTAATGGAGGGGGATTTTTGTTGTAGCGATGATGATGACGTTAATGAATGGTGGTGGTGCCATGGAATGTTTACATCTTCGTCTAATGCCTTGGGCCGTAAATGGTAAATATGTTTGTACATATGTATGCCATTTAAATATTTTCCTAATTATCTTACTCCAGTTAGTATTAACTAGTTTCCTCTTCAGATGATGATTCTCATTAATTATTACAATTAACCCCAAACAAAAAAAAAAATGTATGGACCGAATGAATGAATATTTTCGAATGTCACAACTAGCCCTCTCATGGCGGGGTTGGGGTGTGGTCAGCCTTTAGCAACAATTGTTTCTATGATAATTAATTTTTATTGTAAGACAAAATATCATTAAATTAATTTCTTGGGAAGATGCCTGATGAACATACACACGCATCACAACAACTAGAAATCTTGGAAACATGTGCTTTTCTTCCAGTGACTAATGTTCGAAACATTTGCTCTGCCTGCTTGTTGCTTGGTGGCAGCTAACCGGCATGGTATGTGGAAGTATGTCTGTGTTCTGGCGCTTCATGCGTAATTGATATTCCATATAGTATTCCTAATAGCTGCTGCTGGCATTTGTTTAAATTTGGACATGAATTAAACCAAACAAAAATTATTATAGAGATTATTGTTGTTGTTTTGTGTTTCGCACATTTATGGATAAAATTTAAATGTCTGTATGTGTATACAACAACATCTCTCTCTAAAGAAATCAATTAAAATTTTTCAAATTACACATCTTGATGCGAAGAAGAAACTTCGTCGAGTCTGCCAAAAATAAATAAAGGAATTTACACAAATAGTTACCTCTGGAATAGGTCTTGCATAAAAATAGGAGGTCGTTTCTTTGATGATATATCAATTTCAATTCAATTTTATTTAACTAAAGATAAATGACAAAATGCATATGAAGTGCTTAACCTAATAAAGGATAAACTACCAAGGTTTCATATTCAACAAATATAACTTATATGGATCATTAAATGTGTTCTTTAAAAAATATAAAGGACATTTTACAAATATTCTCCTGTGGATACGCGAGTATAGAAGTGGTCTACTATAGATAAAATAAGAGGACTTTAATATATAGATTAACTTTAGATAGCCTCTTATAGACTGAAGAGGTATTCCAGGTAGAATAGATTCCTTATAGGTCAAGGTCTATAAATAGAATAGCTTATAGACTTTTGTGTGAAAAATTATAAAATTTGTATTCTATGTCGTATATATTTACTCCTGAAGGACATAGATCGAGAAGTGGACAGTATATCCAAGAGGAATGGTTGGTCTTTAAATTGATACCAATTATATTCTCGTATGTACTAGGATGTGGGAGTTAACTCGAATAGTGCTGTAATTATTTTTTTTTCGAATTTTGGGACGGAACTTTCAGCGTCTCTAAATTGTGGGTCACTGAATCCTAAAAATTGATTTGTATAATTTTTTTCTTATCAGGATAATCGACAGGATCATTTTTTGGGCTGTGACTATATGGTCATACTAGCACAGCTCGCGTCAAACTTAAATATTTATAGGTGTTTACGTATTCAGATATTATTTAGTAACCCATTAACATTAGAGGACAGAAATAAAGCGCTGACCGCTTTAAAATTTTCCAAGAGGTTCCAGTTATGGTCAGGGGCAACGCCTATAATTTTCGGTGATGATCACAAAACAAATTTTGGGATGAAGTGGACCGAAAACTTAATTTTTTAACATCATAACACAAACCACTGTGAAGGGAATCTCGATAAGTAACTAGAAGGGCTGTAATGAATATTGGGAATATTCGAAAAATATGTCAGTGTAAGGAAGAGGTGCGGTTGATCTTTAATCGGTCAAGAGAGTGCAAATATCACGAAATATTGCCCAGGCTCGAAATAAACATCCGCAGAAAGTAAGAGTTCCGCGGTAGTTGTGTTATGGTATCGTATGGTCGGCCCCGTTCGACTGTACTGTTCCGCTCGCTGGTTTTAATCTACGTTTGAAAAGCATTTAAATCAAGCATTTTAAGGAATGGATTACAAATTATTGTTATTATAATTTTTTATGGGTAAATGTACAAATTTAGGGACAAGTCAAGTTTAGGGCCGAAATTTTTTTTTAACATTAGGCCTAAGGATTCTCATCTTAAATGGAATACATTTCGTGTGTGCAGTGCTTCGGCCTTATTATACAATCTAGACCCAATGATCTTTAATTATAGGAGATCTCCAGAAGATAAAAAAAAATTAAAGATCAAAGGTCAAAAAAAAAAAAAAAAAAAAACTATGTTATCTAATGGAATACCTGTCTTAAAATCGGAATGGTATGCGAAAAATGTCGTTTTGTTAAAACAAAACTGTCACAAGACCAGACTTTCCTAACAAAGATTTGTTTATTTTTCAGTACCGTTTATTTTGTTCGAAAAGTAATAAACAATTTTTTTTTGTAAACCATAGAACGTGCTAATTATCGTGTGTGTATGTATATATTTTGTATAAATATTCTGTACGTATTTATATTGCAAATTTTCTTTACATTTCTCTGTTTATCTAAAGCCTCAAAAGAAAATGTGGTTTACATTTAGTCGTCACTAGTTTCTTATGTTAATAGTATTTTTAATAGTCATAAAATCTACACACTGTGGTAGTTTGTATAGGATACATATATTTGTATAGCTAACAACAACAACTATTTGCAATATAAAAAATAACCTCTTCGTTTTTGCTTCAAATGCAGTTGGGTGTAAAAATTAGTTCTGTTGTTACTAGGCGGCGATGGCTGAAAAAGTAAACCTCTCATCCACTCCTCCTATCAGATTTTATCTTCATTTTTATTAGAACACAACGTCATCTGAAATTACTTAAAAAATATAGTTATATAGATTTCATTTTGAAAATATGTACTATGTATAGATATGACCTTTCCATTTGAATGTTTGTACGAATGTCTGCTTGCAGCCAAGCGCACCATCAACTATTTTATTTTTTTAGTTCTTTCGTCTGTTTGATAAGATTTTTGATTTTGCCATTAAAAAGGCGAAAAAATATGTGCACATTTTGTTGTTTTTGTTCTCTTTTTCTATACTTACAGTAGGACCTCCAAGAACCTTGACATTCTCGCCCAAAGAAACTCAAAATTCCAATTTTCTCTGTGGGCCTTTATAACATTGTTTGGCTGTATATCATAGATAATTTAGTATAGCATATCTTGTTGAAATTTATAAAATAATACCATTAGTTTTTTTTGCAAAAAAAAAAAAAAATATATATTTGAAATGTTGCCACGCGGTAATTAAGACACAAATCCCAACAAAGCCCGCAACAACATGACCGACAGAATCTTGCTTTCTTTTTGCGTGTGGGCCAAATGTTTAGTTTCAATTTTTATTTTATTACTAATTTGTTATATTTCACAGAAAATTTATATTGAGAGTCAAACGCCGGCATTCACTCATCATCGTATATTCTATTTCCCAGTTTCGTTCTTGTGTCAGCAAGTAGGGTGTTACTTTTCTGCCTAAAGATAAAGTAAACACAGATTTCATTGCAATATTTTGTTGTTGTTATGTCGTCGTACTCTGGTGACTATAAATTTCTTATCCATGACACGGGAACATTTAATTAGTTACGCTTTACTTTGTTTGTTTGGAATTTTGGATTTTTTATTGCAAATTGATAAATGTTATAAAACTACCGGTATTGTTTGGATATAAATAATAATGGGGGATGGCGGCCGACCCATTAAATAAACACATGTTATTAAAAAGGCCAATATTTTTATCGGTATTGAATATAGAACTATTCTATTCATTGAGAACTATAACTTGATAGATCATATATGGCTAGAATACCTAAAGGTATGTTTTTGGTAGACCAACACTAGAAGGCCAGAATACATAGACTTTTTTGTTATAAAATGTCCTCTAAATAAATATCTAAGAGCTTTTTTTTATGGGAAGACAACATAGAGATATCATTTCTATAAAAATTAAGTCGTATATGCCCTGTATGGCTAGAGGACATGGAGCCCTTCTATGGCAAAAAGCCTTAGAAGTAACTGGATTACTTCGAGATCAGATAATACCAGATGATCTAGATTTTTTTCTATGTACAGAAGATCTAGATTTTTATATCTCTTCTTTAGCAAGAAGAAATGTCTTCGGGGACTAGAAGACCCGCATGTCTTCATTTTAAAAAAATATTATTTTTTGAAGGGCGCCTTGTAGATCTTTAAAAGTATTTTTTTAAGGCTTGGATTGAATTAAATGTCTTCGAGGACTAGAAGACCTTCTATTAAAAAAAATCCGAGAAGTAGGTTAGAAAAATATTCTTTCAAGGCTTAGATTCTATAAAACAATTTTTTTTCAGGAAATAATGTTTTTTCTAATATTTTTAAGGCGTAGATTAAAAAATCGTTTTTAAGAGGTTTTAACAAATTTTTTTCTATAGCCTTTTAATATTTTTTCAAGGAGTAGAATTTTTAAAAGACTTATTTTTAAGATGTAGGTTTCATAAATATCCATTTATGATTTTTAAGGTGTATTTTTTGGTGTAGATTTTTTAAAAAATATTTTTTCGAGGCATAGAATATTAAAAATAAAGCCACGAATTTGATAAAAACCAGTAAGGAAAGTAGTAAAGTCGGACGGGGCCGACTATATGATACCCTTCACCACTTTGGGTATATTCAACAGATTAATTCTAACAGACGGTCACATTTTAAAGGACCAATAAAATGAAATTGGATCCATGAACATTTTATTCTGCAACCGGTACTAAATTTTTCATTTGGTCAGATGTAGAAGCTATATTTAAATCTGAACCGATTTCAGGAAATCCGCTGTGCCAAATTTCGTGCAGTTCGAAAGATATTAAAGGACTTTGGTGCACCATTTACATTAAATCGGACAAAAATATATATGGGAACTCTATCTAAATCTGAACCGATTTTCAGGAAACTTAACACATATCATTCACGCTGTGCCAAAATTCGTGCAAATCGAAATATATATACGGACTTATATGCACAATTTACATTAAATCGGACAAAAATATATATGGGAGCTATATCTAAATCTGAACCGATTTTTCCCAATTTCAATAGTGTTCGTCTTTGGGCCAAATAAGTGACCTATGCCAAATTTCATCCAAATCGGATCATAAATGCGACCTGTACTTTGTTCACAAAACTACATGGACGGACATGCGTAAATCGACTCAGAAATTGATTCTATGCATATTCTCAAAAGGAACCATGTTTCTATCTCGTTTCCTTTTGCCTGTTACAAACATATGCACAAAGACCTAATACTCTGTACCACAGTCTTCTCCGAGTGTGGCGAGGGGTATAAAAATAATGGTTTTATGTTGATTTCAGAAAGTTTGTAAGAGCTATTTCCATAGAATATTTTTTTAGACGATCGAGGTTATTTGGTCTATAAAATACATTTAAACGTTTTTTGGTCTTTAAAAATTCTCTACAAGGTCCTATGTCCATAGAAATCATCTAGTCTATTTACATAAGACCTCTAATGAAAATTTCTGCTATATTAAAAACACAAGAAAAACACTTACGAACGTATGTCGGTATTTTCTTGTAGGTCTTGCCTAATGCCCACGTGATTTTACGATAATTACTATACCTCTTTATAAAAAATGCTTTAATGTTTTCTTTTTCCATTTTCTTTATTTTAGGCCACCGCTGACCTTCAAGAGGCCTACAAACGTCCTGAAACAATTCCCCAACTATGCGACATTGTAGTTTCCAACAAGGAAGCTCAAGTGCGCCAATACTCGGCCGTTCTGTTGAAGAAACGTTTGGGTAAATTGCGTCACTGGCAAATGGTTCCACCCGATCAGCAACAAATGTAAGTTTCCACAGGTGGACACTATCAAACTCTTTCAAAAATTACCAATTTCTTTAAATTCTTTCTTTCATTTCTTCAGCATTAAACAAGGCATGCTGAATGCTTTGGTCAACGAACAAGAGAAATCGGTGCGCAACGCCATTGCCCAGTTCGTCGGTGTTTTGGTACGCCACGAAAGCAGCGATAAGCAGGGCGGTGCCTACATGAACGAAGTCTTGAAATTCGTCTATGGCCATTGCAGTTCCGCCGATCCCAAGCAAAGTGAATTGGGCTCATCGATCTTTGCCACTTTGACCGATGTGGCACCCGATCAATTTGTACCCCATATGGAATCGGTTTGTGAAATGTTCACCGCTGCCCTTATGGCCACTGAGGCTAGTGGTAATATGTCATCACCGGTTATTTTCAATATTTTGACTGGTATGACTTATTTGGTACCCTTCATTTTGGGCCACAATGCTGCCGAACAGACTTATCAAAAGTCGATTCCATTGATTATTAAATCGTTGCAAGCTTTTGCTGTCCAGCCAGATCCCGATCAGTTTGTACGTGCTTTTGATATTTTGGAGAGCATGGCTGATTATACACCTAAGTTGTTGACCACCAATATTAAACCCTTGTTGGATTTCTGTTTGGAAGCATCCAACAACAATCAATTGGATAGTGCTGTGCGCGTTAAGACTGTGGCCTATATCGGTTGGTTGGTTCGCCTGAAGAAGAAGGTTATCATCAAGCAGAAATTGATTGAACCCATTATTCAGGTTGTGTTCAATTTAATGGCCACCGAACCAGAGGGTGATGATGGTAAGTAAAGGTCGAAATTATAACATTTTAAAGTTATACATTATAACAAATTTAGAAGTAAACCAAATTCTAAAATTTCGTTGTTTGTTTCTATTCCAGATGACGAAGAATATTTCTTGGGGGAGGATAGCTCAAATCCCATGACCACTGCCACCCAAACCATGGATCTGTTGGCCTTGAATGTACCACCAGAGAAATTGATTCCTCCACTATTGCAATTGTTGGAGCCTGCCTTGCAGGGCCAGGATCCTTTGCCACGTCGTGCTGCCTACTTGAGCATGGCTGTCATTGCCGAAGGCTGCTCTGAGGCCATTTGCAATAAGTACTTGGAAACAATGTTGAACATTGTTAAAGTTGGTATCACCGATCCCACACCTTTGGTACGCAACGCCGCCTTCTTTGCTTTGGGACAATTCTCGGAACATTTGCAACCCGATATTACCAAGTTTGCCCCACAAATTTTACCCATTCTCTTCGAATTCTTACAACAACTGTGCAACGAATTGAGAGTAAGTTGGTCTTGTACAAAAATGGTCTTCTCCGAATAGTTTTAAGTGCACAGATAAATTTCAAAGTTAGAGGCGCACAACAAATAACAAACCCTGTTTTCAAAATTGGTCCCACTTTTTCCTTATGCTGATTTTTTTCTAGTCTCGCAAAAGAATTGGTTTTAATGCAAAATTTTTGTGCTTTGGCTCTTTTTTTCTTCTTCCTCCCGTTTTTTGAACTTCTTTTTCTTCTCATTTTTTTTTTCACACAACAATACCGTTTGTTTTGTTGTTGTTGTTTTTATTTGTTTTATTTTCTGTATTTTGTGTTTTGTGAATGCTGCATTTTGGTCGGTCGATCGGTCTTCCTTCTATCTCTCTGCCTCTGTGTATAGGCTTTTTGGCCTCAAGCAAATCAATGTAATCAAGCTGATGATGATGGCAACTGGCCCAACACAGCAGCAGCAGCCACAACACCAAAACAAGACTTAAATTCCATACTCTATATGAGCCAATTGCAAATCAAGCGTAAAACGCTTCTAACTAATTATGTAACTACTACTAATAAAATAATTATTATTTAAGAAAAATTCGTTACTAGTTTGAAGAGTAAATTTTCTAATATCCAAATTTGTATTTATGTTTAAACAGAGCGGTGGTACTGAACCCAAACACATCGATCGTATGTTCTATGCCCTGGAGACATTCTGTGAAAATTTGGAGAATGCCTTGGTGCCACATTTGCCTTTGTTAATGGAAAGGTATGTTGATCTGGATTATAGAAATTAATTACTTTTATTGTCGAAAAAATAATTATGTAAAAATATTCATTTATTAACTTATAATATTTTTTCAAGAACTTGTATTTGTTTTAAAAAAATGTTTTTTAAGGTTCAATATTAATGTTCGTGTTATTATTTCTCTTTTTCTCTTTACTTTAGACTTTTCGAAGCCATGAATCCCAACAACTCGGTACGTCTACGTGAATTGTCACTCAGTGCCATTTCTGCTGCCGCCAATGCTGCCAAGGAAAATATGTTGCCTTATTTCCAACAATTAATTGCCATGCTGCAAACCTATTTGGTCAAGACCGAAAACGAAGATATTTTGGCTTTGCGTTCCCAGGCCATTGACACGCTGGCCTCTTTGGCTCGCACCATTGGCAAACAAAACTTTATGCCTTTGGCCACCGACACCATGAACTTTGCCCTCTCCCTGTTGGAGGAGGCCGATGATCCCGATGTACGTCGTGCTTTGTACAATTTAATTGCCGCTCTCGCTGAGGTCGTTAACGAAGAAATGGCTCCCGTCTATCCTAAAATTATGACTCGTCTCTACGATTCAATTTTGTCCACCGAAGAAGTTATCCCTGAATTCAAGGAGGATGTCATCACTGTACCCGGCCCAGAAAACGACGAAAATGATGATCGTGAAATTGATATTGAAAATTCCGATGGTGAGGATGATGATTTGGACAACATTGCTGGTTACAGTGTTGAAAATTCCTATCTGGATGAAAAGGAAGAAGCCATTTTGGCATTGAAAGAATTTGCCCAACATACTGGTGCTGCATTCATTCCCCACTTGGAGGAGTCCTATAAGAACGTGTACAAAATGATCGATCATCCTCAGGAGGATATTCGTAAGGTATCAATTGATGCCTTGGCCACATTCATTATTGCTCTGTTCAAGCAAAATGATGTACAGGGTGTGGCCAATGCCATTACCATTCTCATACCCAAAATGGGACAAATTGTTCGTGATGACGAGGAGGTGTCGGTTGTTTTGGCCGCTTTGGAAAGTTTTTCGGATTTGTTGAAGGAGTTGAAACAATTGGCTTTGGCCGATGACAAGATGTGTGATACGATTTTCACTTGCATCAATGATGTGTTGCTGGGCAAGGTGGCCTGCCAGTTTGACGAACCCAATGCCGGTAATGATGATGAGGAAACGGAGGAGAGCGAATATGAGGAGGCTATTGTTGAGGCAGCTGGTAATTTGTTGCCTTTGTTCGGCCATGCTATGGCCCCAGAGAAATTTGCATTGTACTTCGGTCGTATCTATCCCATCTTCTTGACAAAATTGGTAAGTTGGATTTGATTTTTGTTCGAAGAATTTTTAAAGTGTACTTTTTTTAAATAATTTCTCAAGCGTGGATTAATTTTTTTTGCAAGTGTCAAATATTTAAAATGTTTTTAAGGATATTGTGAACATTGTTTTAAATATTTTTTCAAGCATTGATTTTTAAAAATATTTTTTCAGTTGTGTTCATATTTTTTTTAATTTTTCGATATTAAAAAAAAAAAAAAGATTTTTTAAATAATTTTTTTAACCGGGAAATTTTGTCAGTATGGATTTTGTAAAAAAAAATATATTTTTAAACGTAGATTTTTTAATTTTTTTCAATATTTATTGAAGAAAGAATTTTTAAGGATATTTCCTTTACCTTTGAGTTTAAAAATGAACTTTTTTCGAATTATTTTTAAGTATCGATCGATCTTTTTAAGTATTTTTTTTAATCTAAAATTATTTTTTAACAATTTTTTTCAAATGGGAATTTTGTTAATTTTTTTCAAATGAGAATTTTCTTCAAGCGTGTAATATAATTCGAGTTTTTCTAATCTAATGATTTCCTTTTTTGTTTTCTCTTTTCTTTCGCAGCAAAAGGCCAAGAAGAACGAGGACCTTGAATCCCAACGAGCCTTCGTCTATGGCGCCTTGGCTGAATGTTTTGATGCCTTGAAGAAGAACAGTGCCACCTATTTTGATACATTGTGCCCCATTATGATTGAAGGTCTTTCCGATGAATTCAATCAGGCAAGACAAAATTCCGTATTCGGTTTGGGCGAATTGGTTCTACACTCTGAGGAGAAATCATTTGAGTAAGTTCAGTTGATCTTCACTTTAAATACCTGCGTTTCCATACTAATTTGTTTCTGCTTCGGTTTTTTTTACAGAGCTTATCCTCACATCTTAATGGCCCTGTCCCAAGCCGTCTCCAAGGAAACTGAGCCAGCCGCCTTGGACAACATCTGTGGTGCTATTGCCCGTTTAATTTTGACCAACTGCCAATTGGTACCCTTGGATCAAGTATTACCCGTTTTCTTGCAACATTTGCCATTGCGTGAAGATTTCGATGAAAATGCCACCGTCTTCAAGTGCTTCAAGCTGTTGTACATCCAAGCCAGGGATCAAATTGTCCCTTCATTGGAACAGATATTGGCCATTGCCATTCACGTCTTGTACAAAAAGGAATTTGTTGATCAAGATACCTGTGACAATGCTGTGGCTCTGCTTAAGGAAATCCGTGAAAGTTATCCCGATAAATTTAATGCTGTGGCTAATTCTAATCCCGAAATTGTCAATTTTTTGCAGACTCTGTAAAGTGGTAGGGAGAAGGGATTAATTTTATTTCAAATTGAATATATCACATCAATTCAATGAACGCGAACGTATCATCACCATTTAATATATAAAGCGCGCCGAAAAAAAAAACAAAGATATCAATTCAGAGAAGAATTCAGACTTGTTGTTATAGTATTAACTTTTTTGATAAATATTTTATTTACCCACTATCCAATCAATCAAATGAATCTTTGTAGTCATCGCTGTCTTCTTCATTTCTCCTTGTCTCTTTTTTATAAGTATTTTGTTTCTAGCGCTGAGAAGCAATGAAAACTACAAGTGAGGAGTTTGTAAAAATGCTGCTGCTGCAGCTGCTCCTGTGCGCCCGCTTCTTCATATATTATATAGTCAGTTTTGGTTTGATTGGTCGGGTTTTTATTTTCAGAAACCACCAACAACCCTCACCTTGTTCCCCCACAAAGAAAATTCTTTATAGATCACAAAAAGACTGGACACATTTTGAGTTTGAATCGCATAAATAATATTTTTCATTACCTAAACATTGTTGTTATAAACAATTTCAATGCGATGTTAGGATATATAAACAAATTTTGACCACACCACACATATTAAAAAATAATGTATTTATTTATAAATGTTTTTATTTTTTTGCAAATCATCAACACTTTTTTGCATATCTGGCATATGCTCCAGGAGACTCACCCAGTACTTCGTCTCCAAATTTTACTCGCATGATGATATTGCTTTTGATATTGTTATATCAAAACCTCATCTCCCCCGCCCCTCACATTTTATGACCTTGAGTTTGTTGTACTCACAAATGTACGGCACCTGGCTGTGATAACTTTTAATATCTTGTGTGTCAAATTGTTTTCAAAATCTCTGCAAAGGAGATTTGTTTTTTTATTATTAAAATTCCTCTCGAAATAATATTTTTCCAACATTATTAATTTAAAATACTCCCCATCCCACTTCCTTTTTATTTTTATTAATTTGTTTTAAACCTTAACTTACTTTACCTTTGCTACACTGTCAATATTGAAATTGGTTTTAAGTGATTTTTTATTAAAACTTTGCAGTGCCTAGCACAAAACTCAACGCCCCTCTCCCTCCCGAAACAAACACAGTGTATTGAAAATGGACAATTCCAAAAACAATGAAAACTAAAAAAAAATGCAATCCATTGACAAGAACCAGTTTTTTTATTTAAATTAATAATAAACACATTTGTTTATTTTATTACTTATAATTATATACTATGTTATATATTACAAAAAAAACATATTTTTTGAAATTGTATTGCTCTTCACTTTTTTTAGATAAAAAACATTTTTTTATATTATATTTGTACAAAACAAAAACAAGTTATATCACAAAAAGCATGACGATATCAGCCGAGTCAATTGAAATCTAATCATGCTTTAGCTCATAACTTATATTTAATTGAAAAACAAAATGCAAAACATTCTTTGTTGAAAAAAAAACTTTAATATTATTTCCATATTCTTTTTTTACTAGTATAGAAATTGTAAAACAAAAACAAAAAATAAAATTTTGAATTTTAAACAATTGTATATTATTGGCTTTTCTTTAAAAATACACACCAGGTAAGGTTTATGCTTTATTAAAGAAAGGTAAAAATGAAATATATTTTTCAAAAATCTAAGATCGGGGTTTCATTAAAAATTCAAAACATAGAATTTAAAACAAAATTAATTTTTAAACATTTTAAGCGATTTTTTTCCCTAAACCTAGAAATTTTTTCTCTCCAAGCATTTAAATTTGTAAAAAATAATTACTTTTTTTTCAAAAATGTAGAATTCAAGCATGAAATTTTTTATTGCAAATATTTTTACAAAACTTATTTTCTTAAGAATTCTAAACATTTTGAAATTCCTTTTTATGCTTTTAAAGAATTGAAATCAAAACTTTAAAAATTATTTGAAAGACTGCATCCATAATACGATCTGCTTCATCGATGATCAGGAATTTAACATTTTTCTAACAAAAGCCTTTAGTGCCAAGCAAATGTTCCACCAGACGACCCGGTGTTGTTACCACAATATCCACCTTGGAATACCACCGCCTCTTATCGTTCTCCACAAGTTTTTCTTTTTCCACCGCCAAGGATGTGTGATTCGATGGCAGACAAACACTAAAATCCATGGCACCACGGCTGTCGAGTGATTTTCATTTCCTTGAGGGCACCACGTGGCGATAGATATGTACACTACACTTATTCTAATAGCCAATTTTTTTAATTATTTTGTTTTCGAAATATATTTTCTCACCCAGTATTTCTTTAAATATTTTTCTCAAATCTACGTTTTTTTCAAACATTTTTTGTATAAATTCAATTTTTATTATAAAAAAAAAACATTTTGAAAGCCAAATTTAAAAATCAATTTAGGTATTTCAAATATTTTTTTCCTTTGAAATATTTTTACAAGCCTGCATTTCAAAAATAGTTATGGTAATTAAATGTTAATAGATTTATTGGATATTAGCATTAATAATTTCTCCAACACACAGAAGGTTAATCCAATAAAACAACTAAAATTTAGTAGATAAAAAATACGATTTTTTATTCTCAAAATACTTTTTTTACAAAGTAACTAATTACATTTCTAATTTTCATAGTAAACATGTCCATTAACGAAAACATAAAACTTGAAATCACAACAGAATCTATTTATTCTTTCTTTTGTTGCGTCTTTTGTTTAAATTTATTTGTTTTTGTCAATTTGGATTTCGTGTTATTCTGTTTCACATCCTTGCCGTTGTCCGCATTTTGTGCCTTTTTTTCATTTTCCTTGGCCTTCTTTTTCAGTTTTCTATTTAGATTTTTAATAGTCTTCCTCGTAATACCATCATCCTTTTCGATTTTGGTAGTGTCGTGTATTTTCAATGTGGCCTCCATTTGCAGTTTTTCCATTGGTGTTAGCTTGGTGACATCTTGCGATTTCAATTCGTACATTTCTCGGGCACGATTTATTTCCAAAATCTTCTTACGTTTGTCACGTATCAATTTTTCACGCAAACTCTCCAAGATGGTGTGATATTTCTTGGCATTGGCTTCTTCAATGGCGGTGGAAGTTTCGATTTCGGCTGTCACCACTTTACCCACTTCGCTGAGGAGTTTCTGTTGTGAAGGGCACGATTTTTTAATTATTTACGAATTTACGAAAATTAATTGAATGGATAAATAACTCACATTGAATTTGTTATGCTCAGGCTGGGATACCAGTGTGATGGCCGTACCTTGTTTACCGGCACGTGCCGTACGACCAATACGATGTATATAGGTTTTAATGTGACGTGGTGGATCATAAGATATAACTACATCTACATCGGGAATATCTATACCTCTGGCCACGGCATCGGAACATATCAAACTAAGTAATTAAATAAAATAAGGGTAATATTCAAACAATTTCTTATGGTAGTTGCCAAATATAAAATAAAAAACATACCCATTTAATCGACCTCTTAAAAATTTTGATAAGATCGCTGTACGGTTCTTGTGTTGACTATTCAGTTCACCCAATTGTATATCCTCATCACCAGCAAATAATTTAAACATTACAAAAGCCAATCTACAATAAACAATCAAATTGATTTATATTTAATAGCACTTCTTAAGGAAAGTTCATGATTAGACGGGGGAGGGTATAGAGAAATATAAGCCATTCATTTTAACATTTTCAAAAATTCCATAAAATATATTTCAAAATATGCTATAATATGCTCTTCTTTTCCACAACTCTAACCCTCTTCCAATTTAAGAATAACACACACACATACATACCTCTCACATGCCTCCACGCTATTTGTGAATACCAAAAACTTTTGCCATTTATGCTCCTTGATCAAGGCATACAAGGTCAACGGTTTCAAATTGGTTTGTGTCAGACAGAATTTCTCCGTCAGTTCAGCCGGTGTGGTGTATTTACCAATAAATTCACCACTCTTGGGTTTATTCAGTACCTGTTCGGCATACTTGTCTTGCAATTCCTTCAGATTATCCAAAACCGATGTAAACAAAATCGGCTGGAAGAGTCTTAGATTTTGTAGCTTTTCCGGATCCTGTGACAATGTGGCGGAGAATAATAATTTATGTGGCTGCCTATCATATGCCAGTTCCAATTCATTATAACACAATGGTGCCGACTGTCCGGAGAGTAATTGATCGGATGTGGCGCGTACATGGGCATCTAAATGATAAAGCCAATTTTGAAAGACAGCATCCATAATACGATCTGCCTCATCGATGATCAGGAATTTAAGATTTTTCAAGCAGAAACCCTCAGTGCCATGCAAATGTTCCACCAGACGACCAGGTGTTGTTACCACAATATCCACCTTGGAATACCACCGTCCCTTATAGTTCTCAACAAGTTTTTCTTTTTCCACCGCGAAGGGTGTGTGATTCGATAGCAGACAAACACTGAGATCCGTCTTCTCACACAATTTCTTAAATACTTTATAGACCTGTAGGGCCAATTCGGCTACGGGTAATATAACTAAGGCTCTGATTTTACGTTCGGTACGTTGGGCCAGAATTTGTACGACCGGTATGGCAAAAGCCAATGTTTTACCACTACCCGTGGGTGCTGAAACACACACATCACGTGGCCGAAATGGTGCCGGTTTTGTATGAGCATCTAAAATCCAGGGCACCACAGCTGTTTGTACAGGAAACAGGCGAGTGATTTTCATTTCCTTGAGGGCACCACGAATTTGTGGTGATAGATATGTACACTCCGCCAGGCTATCATCACTTGTATCCGATGTGGCCGCAACACTTGTTGATATGATATTCGGATGAGCCAACCATGCTGGCAACACAGCCTGAACTTCTTTTCGCCTATTGGCATTTACATCTTCCCCCAAAACCTCAAAGGCGGTTGTAGTATCGTCTGCCTCTAACTCCTCTTTATCATAACTGCCGGCATTAATAATATCCTCTTCCAATTGTGGCCCAGATTCATAACTAACTTCCTTGGGTGTCACATCATTCTCTACATTCTCTTCCTCTTCCACCTGTTTTGGTTTCTTTTTCTCCGTCTCCGAATGTTTACGTTTTCTTTTCTCGACTTTTTTCAAAAGTTTTTGCAAGATTTCATCTTCATTACTTTGCTTTTTATCCAATTCCACTTCATATCTAAACGAGAGGAAGTTAAATTATATTTTCTCATTTAATTTATTTTATTAATTTACCGATTTACTGCAAATAATTCCATTTTTATTTCCTCAACGAGCAAAACATGCAGACAAATCAAAGCGTGGTTGGTTTCACAGGGTTGTCTTCCTCTTCTTCTTCAGACATATGTTACCATATGTCATTCACAGAGTTGTGTTGTCAACCATGAAAAAGTGGAAAAACGTTACACTTGCTAGTGAATAGGGGGAGAAGACAAAAAGGCCGATAAAGAGAAACTCAAAGTAGTTTAACGAAATATTTACGAATGAGGTGGAATGGAGACTGTATGTGAGCCGCATTGTTGACAAACGCAAACACTGTCCTGCACGTGTGAGAGAGAGGGGGTTGCCATCGTTTGTTATTTTTATTGTGAGTGTTTTATTTATTTTTTTTTTAATAAAATAAAAAATATTAGTTTTGTATTATTTAATAAAAGCATATATTTTTATAAATGTGTTTTATCTGGTTAATTAATATTTATTTTAATATTAATAAAAAATCGCCAAATTTGATGAGAATTATGGCATCTCCACTGACATTAAACCAAAACAAAGACAGGGCTGCATTAATTAACAAACAGTAAGGGTACTCACTAAAAGTAATACATTATACATTAATAAACAATATTGGTCTGTTACTGTACTGCAAGAATGTGCTAAATGTTCCTATTTTGTTCGATATCAAAAGGTAAACGAGAGGTAATTAAAAATAATATAAAACTAAAGATACATAACATGAAAAGAAATAGTTTTTTTTTTGTAAATTTAAATAAAAAAACACCAAAGACATAAATTGTGTCTTGTGGTATATTTTTCCTGAGAGTAAATTTTTTCTAATAGAAACTCGAAATGTCAAATAATAGCCACTTCGAAGCTGTAATCTTCACATATATTTTTTCTGGGTATACGTTTTTTTCTAAATAGGAATTCGGAATGTCAAATAATAGCTGTCATCTTCAAATATATTTTATATAGGGGCGGATTTCAAAGTTTGAACCATAATTAAAAATCTTCTGAAAGATTTTTTTTACCCTACAAGAAGACCGATAGATTGTGCTATCGAGAGAGATGATTAATAATTTTTGATATGGTCATGCAAAAATGTCTATTATGACGGCGCTACGTTCCACATAAAAATAAAAATATTTGCCTGTTTAGGGGGAAAGCTTCCGGACAATGATGTCTCTCAAAGAGGTTATTACAATTGGCCACTTCTTTCATTGGAATTATTTGAAAGCTAAGTAGTATACGAATCTTTAAAGGACAGCCATTTGGCGCCTAAAGGTCTTCCTTGCAGTTAATGTCCAATATATATTTTTTTGTCTTGCTTATGGCATAATAACAAGAGGTAGTTTAGTGCAGTTTAGTACCAGCTGATTAAATTAATGACACAATAAATATGTAGTCCAATGGCACAATGAATAGGTAGTCCATTTAGAGCAGCTGATGTCTTGATTAACAGTCAGAGTGGGTAATTTCTACTTGAATTCGATGTGCAGTGTTGCCAACCATTTGAAATATTATATGGAAAAAATTGACAGCTAATCGAGACAAAAACAAAGTTTTTGTTTTGATACATCACCTTATTATTGCATCATGGGTAGTCCATTTAGCGCAGCTGATGACGCGATTAAAGCTACGTTTAGGCTACTAAATCCACTCGATCTCAAAAGTCAATTCCGTTGCGTATCCTGTTCACAAATCCAGTGGATTATATTTGACGTATAAGCAATGGAATTGACATTTGAGATCGAGTGGATTTCGTAAATGTAAACGTGTCTTAACTGTCAAAATGCCTAATTTCTATATGAATTCAATGTGCAATGTTGCCAACCATGTGAAATATTTTAAGGAAAAAATTGACAGATGGTCGAGACAAAAATAAAGATTTTTGTTTTGATACATTACCTTATTATTGCATCATGGTCAAAACAATAAATCAATAATGTATTGAAAATATAAAAGGAAAATTAAAATATTTTAAAATCAAACATTTCAGCGTTCAGAGAAAAATTTACATGCGTTTATGTTGTGAGAAGGTACCGCTCCATTTTTGTCAACCTTTTCGCTTTTTCAGAGAATATACCCTAGTTGGTCAACGTTTTGACAAAAGGGTCCCGACACATTTTCGACCCAGCTTTAACATAACGACGTTTTCACTTGTTTTAAATTCATTTTGACAGATGGTTTTTGTGTTGGGCGCCGTTTAGTTTATTCTTCCATTTTTTTTGTTGCAAATTACAGAATATCGAGCAAACGAAAGTCCTTTAAAGAAGTCTATTAAGAATATGTCATATTAATAAAGGCTCTTACACATGGAGTCTATAGAGACTTCTTTATGGGAGCCTACAAAGACTCTAAAGAGTTTTTTGATGTGTTTAAAATATTTTTCAAGATCAATTAATGAGGTCACCCAGCTAACGAAAGTCAGCTGTCTAATGTCAAAAATTTGGACTTTCACAATAATGGAGTTTCACAGCAAACTTGAGAGGCAGCTGATATCCAGCTGGTCTCCCTGAATCACCTTATTAATAGACCTTGGTCTTTTTATAGAGTACAAATTGCACATTGCGACATCTATTGCTGACTAGTTGCTCTTTAAATAATAATGCTAACATTGACGTTACAAATTTGTAAATCAACAAACCGAGAGAAAATCGGAGAGTGTTAATTACGCGCCAAATCAATGTATGCTGAGCAAAATATAAACATATTTGAAACCGTATTGTGGACTGAATAGAATCCGGTCAATTAACTCATAATTTCTTATAATAGTTGTAATGCAAAAAAAAAAAAAAATACTACAACAATTATAAAATAATTAACTATGAGAGATGGTGTATGTGTGTAGGAGGGTTATTTCAATACTTTCAAATTAATACAATGTTGCAGCGTTTAGACAAGTCATTACACTGGGTGGCGCAATCACTTCAGAATTATTAATTCATTCGGCGTTGCTTATTTTATTTTAGCAAAAACAAAAGTAGGTATTGTCATCACCTATGAAATTATTAATGATCGAGTGTATGGAAGAGTGATGAACTAGGCCTGAAAATCGTTTATGAAAATGACTTTCAGGTCGTTTATAAAAAATGACTGGTCAGATCTTAAAAAAGGGGATTAGTAGGGGACAGTAGCAACACGTAATGCGATGGAGAAATATCGACAAAAAACTTTTTTGCAGAAAAAAAGAAGAAAGAACAAGAAAAACGTGAGCAAATCGATATGTACAGGAGTCAGAACACCAAACCAAAGCCTTTGGTGCAGGCACATCTTCCTGTAGAGATGAAAAAGGAAAGTTGGTGACAGATACAGACATCGTGTTGAGTATCTGGAAGGAGTATTTTGAAAAGTTTCTGGTATCAAATAGTGGCGGTGAAGAAGCTACTCCAGAACCAATAGGAGATGACGATATACAATGTATACCACCTAGTCAAGATGAGCTGAAATTGGCAATAGCAAGAGTAACAAACAGCAAGAGCCGATGGGTTACCAGCTGAACTATTCAAGACTGGTGGTCAGATGTTGGTAAGGAACATGCACCAGCTGATTAGTACAATTTGGCTAGAGGAATGCATGCCCAATGGTTGGAACCTCAGTATTCTGTGTCCCGTGTCCCAATGGACAATATGTGCTAACTATAGATTAATTAGTCTTCTTACCTTGCAATTCTACCATTGACCAGTTGTTCACTCTGCGCCAAATACTGGAAAGGACCCGAGAAAAACACATCGACACATTTCACCTATTCGTCGACTATAAAGCCGCATTCAACAGCCCTATTCGTTCAGAGGTATTTAAAGCCATATCTGCGTTCGGCATTCCTGCAAAATTAATACGGCTATGCAGGATAACTTTAAGTGGCACAAGGTCAGCAGTTAAAGTCGGAAAGGACCTATCGGAGCCCTTCAATACCGAACGAGGATTCAGACAAGGTGAATAGAAATGGCACGCTCTACCAGCAAAGTAGCCCCTCTGGCTACGTCGTTGCTCTGTACACCAAAAAACACGTTTTACTCGCCTACGCCGATGACATCGATATAATTGGTCGAACATTGCGAGCGGTAACAGCCACCTTTGAACAAATTGAGAAGTATTTTCCAAAGTGGGTCTGGCAGTAAACGGCGAGAAGACCAAGCTGATGGTGTGAACGCGCAAGACGTCCAGTAGACTCGGACCAACTGCGCAACATGAGAACTACAGCTTCGATGTAGTTAAAGATTTTATATACTTTGGTACCGCCATAAATAAAACGGATGACATCAGTTTTGAAATTCGGAAAAGGAAAAAAAAATCAAGGCCGCCTCCCGCCAGACCAAACTCACACTTTACAAGACGCTGGTACTTGTGCAAGCAGATGAGGCTGCTCTTGGGCCTCAAAAGATCTACGGGCCGATCTGCATCGGCGGTGAATATCGTCGTCGAATGAACCACGAGCTTAACAATTTATACGCGGACATCTACATAGTCAGTCGTATCGAACGGCAGCGACTACGGTGGCTAGGCCATGTTGTGCGAATGAATGAAAATGCCCCAGCTCAAATGGCATATAAAAACGAGTCTACTGATGGTACACGCAGAGGGGAAAGGCCACGAATTAGATGGAAAGTCCAAGTAGAAAACAACATCTCGGAACATGATCTTGCAAATTGGAGGAGATGCGCACAAGACCGACGCGCTTGGAAATCTTTTTTTAAGCTCGTCTTATGGAACAACCGTTCTGTAACAAGCCAGCTAAGTAAGTAAGTAAATTTGTACATAACTCAGATGCTATGCGGCCATGAATACCATTGAAGAAGAGGAAGATGACACTGAATACACTGTTCTAAGCTTCAATCACTGGATCGAAAGCCGAGATAGAAAACGTAACTGCGAAGTTGGTGGCAAACGAAAGATACAATCACCAAATATGTAGAGATCATTTTGAGAAAAATCAAATAGCTCGATCTCGACGCGATGCTTTAAAAGCATAAAGTGTTGTCTGAACGCCGCTAAAATCATGAGATATGGTATTCCATCTTATAGGAGGGTTCGCCTCGAATTACAGCGACTTAAAGTTGTTTTTCCTATACGAAATTCTATAAAGAAGACTTTTCCGTCGCATAAAAAAATCAAGTTTTGGTCATCTGAAAATGTGACTTTACGAGGGGCCAGTTCGGAAAGTGCTTATGCTAGCACAAAAAGCGCGGTATAAAGGAAAGAGAAAAGTTTAATCACACATTTCTAATTTTTCCTTTGTAAAAAATTGCGGATGCTTCTTTTTTGAATACCTGATTCTTCAATATGAAGGAGTTGCCAGATCGAAACAAAATTTAACATGTGTTCATAACAGACATGGAAGCTTCCATGAACACATAACTTTTTTCTGTCTATATCGCGCTTTTTGTACACGGCTAAGAATTTTCCGAACTACCCTCGCATAGACGAATATCAAAATACGACTTTAAGCCCTTTAGAAATACTCTCATCTAGGCAACTATATCCATCAGTTCTTAGCTGTTTGCTCTATGTGTGTGTGTTAGCTTTATTCTTAACATTTATTTATCCGAATTGTTTTTTTTTGGCTTTTTGCGATCATTTAATACAAAAACTTAAGCCAGTTCTCCGTCCCGTCTGAGAGATTAAGCCATTCGCTAAACAAAAACCCACTCTCCGATTGGATTTCTTGTCATTGTGTTAGTAATGCTATTGTCGGAATGCTAAAAAAAAACTTTACCGCTCAGCTGTTCTTGTGGCGTTGGTATTTGTTGTCTTACCAATATAGTTGACGGTTTTTTGTTTTCGGGTTTTAACCAGATTCGTTGTTCTAAGTTAGTTGGTTAGCTCGCTCGCTCGTTGGTTGGTTGGTTCGTTTGTCATGCTGCCTACTAAACTAAACTCTCGCCGAGGATATAAAAGCGTACACCGAATATTTGCCAACATTCTGTCTGATCGCGAGTGTGAAATTCTATTCACGAACACGAAAATATTGAAAACGGTCGCGCGCGTTTTGCTGGTGGCGTCGTTGAATGTAGTCGCACTCCAAAAAATAAGAAAAAAATATTTAAATATTAAATTGTGAACGCAAAGCTTTTTTTTGTTAAAGTAAAATTAAATAAATTTCAATATTGAGAAATAAGAAAAAAAGTTGGCGTTTTTAGTTAATATATACATAGAAATAAAAAAAGGATATAAAATAAAAATGTATATCAAAAATTTCATACGAATAAATTTCGTAGTTCAATTGTGTGTGATTTTAAATAATTTGCAAACAGTGTAAGTTAAAAAATAAATATTTTAATAAATAAATAAAAAGTATTTCTTAAAAAAAAAAACAAATTTGAAATAAGTTAAACTTGGAATATGTTTTTAATTTTAAAAAATATTAAACAAAAAAATTATGTAATTAAAAATATGAAATCGATTTATGAATTTTTGGAATTTATTGACAAATTGAAAATAGTGAAGTTTTCAAAATAATTCAGATTTTTTATGAAATTTACAATATTAGATGTTATAAATAAAAAGAGTATATTATATCGTGAAATATTGGATTTTATATTCGCTAAAATTAAAAAGATATCCAAACAAAAGTATCAAAAAAAAGGATTTTAAAATAGAAAATTAAAAAAAATCTCTGCTTTTGATTTTATTTTTTCTAATTATTTTAGTATATCGAAACTATTAGAAAATAAAAATTATTGGGAAAAATAATAGTATAGTCGGACGGGGCCGACCATACGATACCCTACACAACTACCACGGAACTCAAATTTTCTGCGGATGTTTATTCCGAGCCTGGGCAGTATTTCGTGATATTGACATCCTCTTGCCCGATTAGAGGTAAACAGCACCTCTTCCTCACACTGACATATTTTCCGAATATTACGAGTATTCTGTACAGCTATTGTCCAGATTCCCTTCACCGTGAGTTGTGTTGATGTGATGTTCGGCTTTCATTTGTGGTCTATATATCGACTTGCAAATAACACAAAAAATTAAGTTTTCAGTCCACTTCATTCCAAAATTATTATCTGAGTATCACCGAAAATTATAGGCATTGTCCTTTAACTAGTTAACCTTATGGAACATTTCAAAGCGATCAGCGCTATAGTTCCGCGCTCTAGAGTGATAATGGATTACTAAATAATATACGGATACGGAGATACCTGTAAATATTTAGATGTAACTCCCACTTTCGAGCACATACAACAATATAATTGGTATTAATTTAAAGGTAAACCACTCCTCTTGGATATAATATCAACTTCTCGGGTCTATGTCATTCAGGGGTAAATATATACGCTATAGAATACAAATTTTGTAATTTTTCACACAAAAGTCAGGGTCCATTTGACCCGCTAAATATTGACCGATCTTTATCAAAACAGGCATGCTTATTCTTAGGCCCGATCCCCTTCTCCATGTAAAATTTCACGATGTTCGGACCATAACTGCGGCCTATGGAGCGGCCGAAAAAACCTACAAAAATTTAGTATTTGGTCCATTTCATCCCCTAAATATTAACCGATCTTTACCAAAAACAATAGGGGTCTTCATTGGCCAGAACCCATCCTACATGCAAAATTTCGTGAAGATTGGTACATAACTGTGGCCTGTATCGTGTTTACAAATTATAATGGACAGACGGACGGACGGACACACATGTCTAGATCGATTCAGCTAGTCGAGATATGACGATCGGTATACTTAAAGGTGGGTCTGGGACCAATATTTCGCGGCGTTACAAACTTTTGGGGCTGCACAAAGCTATAATACCCTGACAACATAGTTGTGTAGGGTATAAATAATAGAAAAAAAGAAATATATGTTAAAAACTCTTTGGTTTTAAATTTTTGATTTTGAAAAAAATATTTAAAGTGAAAAAAAATTATTTTAAAATTGTATTAAATTTAAGGTAGAAAAAGTGAATTTTAAATTAAATTATTTAGATATTCCATATTCGCTGCCAATTAATTATTAAATCAGTGTTGCGGAAAAATGAATAATGAAGATATTTTGTTTGCAGACCACCCTAATATTACAAACATCCACAGTTAGTTTATATAGGAACAGAAATCGGCCATTGTAAATGTCTGCAAAAGTTACACAATTCTTTTGAAAACTCTTCATGTAATCCGAGGCCGATTCTCATGGCCTTTCCATTATTATTTCCATTTTTTGTGTGGATTTGGCCACAAAGAAAAAACAATGGTTGTGTAGGGCAATGCCTGCATATTTTGGATGCAGCAATAATGAAGTTCGTCTCGTTCCAAAAAAAAGGTGCCAGATACTTAAATTTATTTTTTTTAGAAAAAATAATAATTAAAAAATATTTATAATAAATTAAACCAGTGAGCGGAGGAGTATAGTCGGACGTGGCCGATCAACCCACACACACACACACACACACACACACACACACACACACACACACACACACACACACACACACACACACACACACACACACACACACACACACACACACACACACACACACACACACACACACACACACACACACACACACACACACACACACACACACACACACACACACACACACACACACACACACACACACACACACACACACACACACACACACACACACACACACACACACACACACACACACACACACACACACACACACACACACACACACACACACACACACACACACACACACACACACACACACACACACACACACACACACACACACACACACACACACACACACACACACACACACACACACACACACACACACACACACACACACACACACACACACACACACAACACACACACACACACACACACACACACACACACACACACACACACACACACACACACACACACACACACACACACACACACACACACACACACACACACACACACACCATATGATACCCTACACAACTTCCACGAAAATCTATCTTTGCTTTATTTGCACCCTCTTGAAACCCGACTAAAGGTCAACAAATATTACTAACTAGCAAAGTGCCCGCTACTTCGTATGCGGAAAGGGAATACAAAAAATATTTCATATGGTATCGTAAATACTATAAATTTGTTGTACTATAGTTTGTGATTTAGTACTCTTCTTCTACACTATTTTCCGAAATCTCTCTTACTTCCATTAAACAGATTAAAACCAGTAAGGAAAGTAGTAAAGTACCCCATGCAAAAGGGACTTTGGTACACCATTTACATTAAATCGGACGAAGTTATATATGGTAGCTATAGCTAAATCGGAACCGATTTTCACGATGTTTAACACACATCGTTCTACACGTAATTCAGCCCGCTGTGCCTAATTTTATGTAAATCGAAGCACTATTTACCTAAAATCGGACTAAAATATATATGGGAACTATATCTAAGTGTGAACAGATTTTTCCCAATTTCAATAGGGTTCGTCCTTGGGCCAAATATGCGACGTATGCCAAATTTCATCCAATTCGGATCATAAATGCGACCTGTACTTTGTTTACAATGCATAAATCGACATAGAATGTGATTCTATGCATATTATGTGATTCCGTTGCCGAAATCGAAATTTAGTACATTTGCTATTCTATTTACTATTCGTACAAATCAATTCGAGTTTCCATAGTTATCTCTATAGCTAAATACTGCACTTCAACAGTAATCTAAATTCCAAATCCAAATGGTTCCAAATATAGTACCATTATACTTATAAGTAAGAATTTCTAAAACTACATCAATCTTACTCTCCAACAGTAATCTTAATTCCGCCAAAGTTCAAATTTAGTACTTTTCGTACTCATAAGTACGAATTTCCAAATATACCTCGATCCTTTTTTCAAATAGTAATCGTAAGTCAAAATTTAAGAATTCCATCTCTGTCTGTTCATCAAAAACCAAATTGTACCAGATTTTGTACCATTCTGTACTTTTCGTACCCATATGCCCAACTTTATCAAATTTACACTCCCACAGTAACCTATGTTGCAACTTTCGGGATTCGAATTCTACCCGTTCACCAATGTCCAATTTGTACCAAATTTTGTGCTTTTCGTTCATGTCATGTTCTCCAATAATAACCTTTAGTACACACTTAATTATTCCAGTTCTATCCGTTCACCACACTCCAAACGTAATTTTAATCATAAATTTCAGGATCACAGCCCTATCCGTTCACATAAATCCAAATTGTAGCATATTTAGTACCATTTAGTACTTTTCGTACTTTAAGTTTGAATTTTCAACACTGTCTCAATCCTGTACTCTAACAGTAATTTTATTTTCAAATATAAGTTTTTTATCTCAATCTAAATAAACTTAGAACCATTTAGTACACATAATCATTCAAATTTAGTACTTTTTGTTTCTATAATTAAACTACGTCAATCCACTACACTTCAAAAGTAATTTTAATTCCAAAATTCTGGAGTCCAACTCTATCCAATTAATCAAGTATTACCAAATATAGTACCATTAAGTACACATAGGTATTATGCTTCCATATCATAATTCTATATTCTAAAAGCAACCATTATTCCAAATTTTAGGTTTTCAACTCTCTCCGTTCACCCAAATCCAAATTGTACCATATCTAGTGCCGTTTAGTACTTTTCGTACACACAAATACGATTTTGTACTTTTCGTACCAATATGTGTGAATTTCCAAAACTAGCTCAATTCTACACTGCAACTGTCATTTTAATTCCCATTGTCAAGACTCCAGCTCTATATGTGAACCGAAATCCAACTTTCACCAAATATAGTACCATTAAGTACTTTTCGTATACAAAGGCACGATTTTTTAAAGCTACCTCAATCCTGTATTCCAACAGTAGTCCTAATTCCGATTTTCAGGATTCCATCTATATACACTCAACTAAATGCAAATAGTACCAAATTTAGTACCATTTAGTACTTTAAAAAAAAAAAACATAAGTACGAAAATCTTAAACCATTTCTATACATCAACACCACTTCCCAACCTGTATTCTATATAAAATTTCAAGATTTTAGCTATATATGTTCAATATATGTGGAAGTATAACTAACTTTAGTACTTTTAGTACATTTATAGGTCGAATTTCCAAAAACCCTTTTCTACATCTTTCTAACTTTCCATCAGTGACCCACATTCCAAATTTCAGAATTTTATATCTTCCCGTTCGCCTAATACAAAGTGTACCATATTTTGTACATTTTAGTACTTTTCGTACCCTTCTAGTACGAATCTCCAAAAACCCAGCCTTATCTCACGCCTACACACCAACAACAACCCACACTCAAAATTTCAAGTTTTTAGTTTTAGCCGTTTCGTCTGGGCGATGATCTGTCAGTCAGTCACTCACTCACTTAACACTAAGCTCTTTTATATATTTTTTATTTTATATATTCAGTTGGGCTTTCAATTGTGGCCTATAGATCGACTAAAAAAATAAAAAGTTAAGTTTTCGGTCCACTTCATCCCAAAATTATTATCTAATCATCATTAAAAATTATAGGCGTTGTCCTTGTTCATAACTGGAACCTCATGGAAAATTTCAAAACGATCTGCGCTATATTTTCGCCCCCAGTAATGGGTTACTAACTAAAATATGATACGTAAGCACCTGTGAATATTTAAGTGTAACTCCCACATCTGAGTTCATAGGACCCTATAATTGGTATCAATTTTTATGTCAACCACTCCTCTTGAACATACTATCAACTTCTCGGATCTAGGTCCTTCAGGGGCAAATATATAAAATTATAATTATTTTAAATATATACATATATTATTATAAAATATATACATAAAAATTTTGTAATTTTTCACACAAAAGTAAGGGTCCATTTGACCCGCTAAATATTGACCGATCTTTATCAAAACAGGCATGCTTATTCTTTGGCCCGATCTTCTTCTACATGCAAAATTTCGATGTTCGAACCATAATTACGGCCTCTAGAGCGACCAGAAAAACCGACAAAAATTAAGTATTTGGCTCATATCATCCCCTAAATATTAACCGATCTTTACCAATAGGGGTCTTCATTGGCCAGAAACCATCCTTCATGCAAAATTTCGTGAAGATTGGTCCATAACTGTGGCCTGTATCGTGTTTACAAATTATAATGGACGGACGAACACACATGTCTAGATCGACTCAGCTAGTCGATATATGACGATCGGTATACTTAAAGGTGGGTCTAGGACCAATATTTCGCGGTGTTACAAACCCTTGGGGCTGCACAAAGTTATAATACCCTGACAACATAGTTGTGTATGGTATAAAAATCCACAACTTTAGGTCTTTAAAAACATTTTTTCATTTCACATTAGAATCCATGATTATATTTTTTTTAATTATTGTTATACAATTTTGTTTATTATTAAAGCCCCACGCACCTGAATATTCCAAAGAAATTTAGTTTATGATTCTGATATCCCAAGTTTTTTTTTTCAAGTTATTAAAATATATATTAGCTTTCTTTATTTTGCCTTTCTCCTCTCCTCCACTTGCACCCCTCTCTTCTTGGTTCAAATTCAAATAACCAAACATTTTAATCTAAATTATTTTCAAACAACTGCAGTATCATTTTTGAAGCCTCCGTATTCGGCAACACGGCCACACACCTTGTCGGTGGCTGCCAAAAATAAACGGCTTTTATCTAAATTCGATTATCTTTATTTGGCCAAAAGTTGAGGCATTTTTTGTTTTCTTGCTAACATGGTTTATGGCTAATTGCTGGTTGTTTTCCTCCAAAGCATGGAACAGCACATCTACACACGAACAAACGCAATGTTTAAGACCTTTTCAGATTTCCATGATATTGGACTTGTCATGGTGTCACACTAATAACAAGCTCGGCCACAACAACAACAATGACAGCAACAAAACAAAGCAGAAAAATTTGAAAAGGTGATATCTCAACACCGGTTAAGAATTTCAAAAATAACAAAAAAAAAAACTTTAAATGCAAAACAAAGTTGTAATTAGCCATACAAGTAAGTCAGCAAGGCTAGGGGGCAGGCAGCAGGGTGGCAGTCCAGCACGTATAGCCGTGAGCCTATGGTCACCTAAAGGTATGCGGTTTACCACCACCACCAAAAAAACAAAATAAAAACTACATCAATGACATCGGATCAACGAAATCGAATTAAAGCCTTGTTGCCAACTTTATGTCAGAGCCGTTATCATTGGCCAAGACAAGGCCAAGAATCACAGAACACAAAAAAAAAAAAAAAATCAACTGCTGAATATTCAGATGACTGCACTTATTTTTATTTTCTGTATTTCCATAAATTCTGTAGTTTTGTTCTTTGTTGTAAAATTGTTTTTAAAGTTCCACGAAATGTCAGGGAAATCCCCAGAAATTAAAACTGACTCGTTAATGGCACAAAGTAACCGGTTTTTTTAAGATGAGATTGAAAAGTGTTCTAGGATTATTTAAATAAATGGGAGACCTAAAAAATGTTATCCTAAAAACAAATACAACATTTTGTTTAATTTTGTAAGATTTTTTATTTTTATACCCTACACAACTATGTTGTCAGGGTATTATAGCTTTGTGCAGCCCCATGAGTTTGTAACGCCGCGAAATATTGGTCCTAGACCCACCTTTAAGTATACCTATCGTCGTATCTCGACGATAGACATGTTTGTCCGTCCGTCCATTATAATTTGTAAACACGATACAGGCCACAGTTATGGACCAATATTCATAAAATGTAGGATGGCTTGCCCAAGCTCTAAATATAGAACCATAGAATGTTAGATTTTCGTCCAAGTTGTGTAGGGTATCATATGGTCGGCTCCGTATACTGCTCCGCTCACTGGCGTTAAATACGTTTTATTATATATTTTCAAATCCATTTTTAAAAAATATATTTCATAGATCCAATTTTTTGAGCAAATTACCAGAAATTCAACCTTGACCGCTTTGTCAAATGTTACAAAAAAAGGTCAACCTTCTTTATATAAAAAAATTATAATCCATTTCCAATATTAATGACAATTTTTATCTATCTCACGATTCCTATTATATTGTGTGTGTGTGAGAGAGAGAGAGTAATAGTTAATTGTTTCTTCTTTGAGAAAAATAAAAACATGAACACGATCTGTTCCGTCACGCTGTAAAGTCAATTTGTAAATAAAATTAAAAGAAAATAAAGAACAAAAGGGGTGACTGGCCCACCAATCTCATTAAAATAAAAATTAAATTAAAATGTAAAAAGTCAAAACTAAAAGAAAAGAGAAAAAAAAGGGTTTGAAGTTGCCATCCTTAAGTATTTTTTTTTTTTTGGAAAAGCCAAAAAATATTTTTAAGAAATGCTAAAACTTAGACCAAAATATTAAATGCACGCCTATGTGGCAAAATCAAAATTTTTTTTTTAAAACTCCACGCCTTAGTGGCAACTTCTAAACAGTGAGCGGAGCAGTATAGTCGGACGGGGCCGACCATATGATACCCTACACAACTTCCACTAAACAATATTTTGCGATATTTGCACCCTCTTGACCGACCAGGTGTCAACAAACAATCCACACATTAATATCGACTATAAATTGAATTTAAGTACCATTTATTTCATGATTCGATCTTTAAAGGTTCACCCAAATCCAAATATTACCAAATTTAGTGCCAATTAGCTGACATTATTTCCATAAGTACCCTCCTCAACCATTCAACAAAACTTCCTGCATACTCCGACCCTACACAATGATTCCAAGTTCAAATTTTAGGATTTTAACTCTATTGGTTCAACCACAAATCAAGTTGTACCAAATTTCCAAAACTTCGTACTTAACCCAAACCTTCACCCCACAGTGAACCTAAATCTAAGTTTCAGGATTCCAAATCTATCGGTTCACCCACAATTCAAATTGTACCAAATTTAGTACACAGCAGCACCAATTTCCAAAACTTCCTACATACCCCAATCCTACACCCCACACTGATCCTAAATCCAATTTTCAGGATTCCAACTCTATCGGTTCACCACTATTAATTAAAATTGTACCAAATTTAGTACACTTAGTACAAATTTCTAGCAATTCTTACATATCTCAATCTTACACCTCAACAGTGATCCTGACTCCAAATTTCATGATTCTAGCTCTATTGGTTCTCCTAAAATTCAAATTGTACCAAATTTAACACCGTTTAGTACACATAAGTATTATTTTCTTAAACTGAATCCTGATCTCAATCCCACATCCCTACAGTGATCCTAACTTCAAATTTCATTGTTCCCGCTCTATCGGTTCACCCAAATCCAAACTGTACCGATTATAGTACGATTTAGTACACACAAGTAACAAATTTTTGCACATATATATTTGAACTTTTAATTACAAATTGCAGAATTCCAGCTCGATTTGTACAAAAATTAAATTTGTACCAAATTGGTAGCATATATTGTACTTTTCGTACACATGAGTACACGCTTTCAAAACCATCTTCTTAAATGGGCCCTATTTCTCAACCATAATTCACACTCCAAATTTCAAGTTTTTAGCGCTATCCGTTCAAATGCTACAGAATTGTACCAAATTTAAATTTTCGTACTTTTCGGATAGTTATAGTTCGAATTTCCAAAAATCCTTTGGTACATCTATCCTACACTCCATCAACGACCACCAAACCAAATATCATAGTTCTAGCTCCACCGGTTCGCCAAATACAAATGGTATCACATTTAGTACTTTTCGTACCGTTCTAGTACGAATTTCGAAAAACCCAGCCTTATCTGTCATCTTTGGACCAAGAGTGACCCTCACCCAAAATTTCAAGATTGTAGCTTCAACCGTTTCGTCTGGGCGTTGATGAATCGTTAAATCAGTCAGTCAGTCAGTCAATCACTTTACTCTTTTATTAGTATAGATATTCAGTACAGTTCCTCTAATTATTTGTCCAGATTCCCTTCACCGTGGGTGGTGTTGTGATGTTTGGCTTTCGCTTGTGGCCGACTCGAAAAAAAAAACACAAAATATTAAGTTTTCCGTCCACTTCATCCCAATATTATTATCTGATCCTCACCGAAAATTATAGGCGTTGTCCTTGACCATATCTGGATCCTCATGGAAAATTTAAAAGCGATCAGCGCTATATTTTCGACCTCTAGTGTAATAATAAAATACAAATTTTGTAATTTTTCACACAAAAGTCAGGGTCCATTTGATCCGCTATATTTTGACCGATCTTTATCATAACAGGCATGTTTATTCTTTGGCCCGATTCTCTTCTTCATGTAAAAATTCGCGATGTTGGGTCATAATTGCGGTCTCTGGAGCGACCAGAAAATCAGACAAAATTAAAGTTTTTGGTCCATTTCATCCCCTAAATATTAACCGATATTTACCAAAAACAATAGAGGTCTTCATTGGCCAGAACCCATCGTACATGACAAATTTCGTGCAGATAGGTCCATAACTGTGGCCTGTATCGTGTTTGCAAATTATAATGGACAGACGGACGGACGAACACACATGTCTAGACCGACTCAGCCAGTCGAGATATGACGATCGGTATACTTAAATGTGGGGCTAGGACCAATATTTCGCGGCGTTACAAACACTTGGGGCTGCACAAAGCTATAATGATATAATGGTATAATGACAACAAAGTCGTGTAGGGTATAAAAATATTTTCTTACAAAATTCGGAACAACTCTAGTTTGGTAAAAACGATCATATTTTTCTGAAAATTTTTTCCGGAGGTAGGTGTTTTTACTCTAATTATGGGTATATTTTTTTTTCTTTGGGGACGTACCCGGTTACCCGGTTATTCGATCCGGATGTTCGGGTACGGGTACCCGGTTATAACCGGTTCTACGGATCCGGTTAATATAAAATGGGTATCATTTTAAAGGTTATAAAGTTTAAAGGTTATAAGGTTTCCATTGAGTGGTAATATGATGGTGTTATCTCAAACCGTTTTGGAGATACAGTCAAAAAACTGGGTTTTGAACCCCGATTTTATTGAAAAACCCCCTAAAAGTCGAACTTGGATCCATTATAGTCCCTCTCCAATTCTGACTCAAATTATAGACCACAATTTGCTTTTTCCAAAATGGTGCGACATATGGCTGTATCTGTTGTGGATCGAAAGGTATGATACTCAATTTATATTAACCGGATCCGTAGAACCGGATATAACCGGGTACCCGTACCCAAACTTCCGGGTCAAATAACCAGAAAAATCTGATCGTTTTTACTAAACTAGAGTTAAGACAAAAATTCACGCCTTAGTGGCAACTTCAAAAAATATTTCCTTAAAAAATCCATGCCTATTTTTATTTCTTTAAAAATGCAAAACCGATTTTTATTCATTTAAAAAATCGACGCCTATTTTTATTCCTTTAAAAATTCAAAGTCAATTTTTATTCCTTTAAAAAATCCACGTCTATTTTTATTCCTTTAAAAAATCCACTCCTTTTTTTATTCCTTTAAAAAATCCACGCCTATTTTTAACCCTTTTAAAAAATTCACTCCTTTTTTATTCCTTTAAAAATCCACTCCTTTTTTATTCCTTTAAAAAATCCACGCCTATTTTTAGCCCTTTAAAAAATTCACTCCTTTTTTATTCCTTTAAAAAATCCACTCCTTTTTTTATTCCTTTAAAAAATCCACGCCTATTTTTATTTTTTTAAAAAATCCAGGCCTATTTTTAGTCCTTTAAAAAATCCAGTCATATTTTTATTCCTTTAAAAAATCCACGCCTATTTTTATTTCTTTAAAAAATCCAGGACTATTTTTATTCCTTTAAAAAATCCACACCTTTTTTTTATTTCTTTAAAAAATCCACTCCTTTTCTATTCCTTCAAAAAATCCACGCATATTTTTAGCCCTTTCAAAAATTCACTCCTTTTTTATTCCTTCAAAAAATCCACTCCTTTTTTTATTCCTTTAAAAAATCCACGCCTATTTTTAGTCCTTTAAAAAATCCAGGCCTATTTTTATTCCTTTAAAAATCCACGCCTATTTTTAGTTCTTTAAAAAATCCAGGCCTATTTGTAGTCCTTTAAAATCCAGGCCTATTTTAGTTCTTTAAAAAATCCACGCCTATTTTTAATTCCAGGCCTATGTCTAGGCCTTTAAAAATATTTAAAAAAATCCACGCCTATTTTTAGTCCTTTAAAAAGTCCAGACCTATTTGTAGTCCTTTAAAAAAATCACGCCCATTTTTAGTCCTTAAAAATTTTTTTTTTAAAAATCCGACTTATATATTTTTTTCAAATATCCACGTTCCTTTATCTTGCTCCACTTATCGTTTTTTTTTTTGTTTAAAAATCATGCCCACATGGCAATTACTTTAAAATACTGGAAACTTATTTTCATATCCTAAACCAAAAAAAAAAAAAAATCATATAATAATAATTTATCAATAAATAATAATTTTATTTGATTGACCAGAGATTGGTCACGTGTTGATGGAAAATCACCTCAGCCTATTCAGAATTTTCATGTCATTCGATCGATCAATTGTCTCGGCGATATCGTAACATTTCTTGATAAAATTAGTCAACTTCCCCTACCATCTCTCTCTCTCCCGCCTCTTTGGTATTGGAAAAAAATGTGAATTACCCTCCAGATAAAAATGCAAATTTCGTCGATATTTGTTGTACAACTTCATGTTATTAAAAGGAAAAACAGCAACACAAACAACAACAACAAAAAATATGAAAGCAAGTAGTGGTTATAAATATTGACTTAATTATTTCGATACGTTTTTTTTGTATTTAATATGAAATGCCTACCAACAAGCCTACAAACAATATTTATTATATACATACATATATGTATACAGTTATATTTATACAAACAGATGTTTAATTCAAATAAATATAGTCAGCGGTTGTCGTCATTAATTATTATAAATTATTTATGGGACTAAAGCAGTTCAGCATGAAAAAAATAAATAAATAAATAAATAAATAACCAGTAAGGAAAGTAGTAAAGTCGGACGGGACCGACTATATGATACCCTCAACCATTTTGGGTATATTCAACAGATGCATTCTAACAGACGTCGCATTTTTAAAGGACCAGTAAAATGAAATTGGATCCATAAATATGTCATTCTGCAACCGATACTAATTTTTTTATTTGGTCAGATATAGAAGCTATATCTAGGATAGGTTTGGGTGACCCCCTTTTTATACAATCCACCATAGTATGGAGGGTATATTAATTTTGTCATTCCGTTTGTAACTCATCGAAATATTCATTTCCGAACCTATAAAGTATATATATTCTTGATTAGGGTAAAATTCTAAGACGATATAGCCATGTCCGCCCGTGAAGAGAAGAGATAAAGACAGATCTGTAGGTGAGAGAAGATTAGGGAAATAACGGGAGTTGAGAAGCATACATAAATAAATGAAAGAGGAATAAAGGTCAATGGCTATAGGAATCAGACAGAAGATGTGTTACGTGTCAATGTTGCATGTTCCTAACCACTATAGGTTTCTAATTATGCTGTAGATTAGAGCAGTTTCGGTTGTTGAGAAGAAGCTGAGACTCGGTAGAAAATGAGCACCCACTAGTCTATGCCGCCTGTAAGCCAGGGCTGGGCAGTGACACAGGAGATGCTTGATTGTCTCCGACTCCTCCTCGTCAACACAGAGTCTACAGTAATCAATTGCATCAATATCCCATTTACTAGCAAAGCCCTGATATTGCAGTGACCAGTGATGATTCCTGTCATCACTTTAATTTCAGCTTTGCTCAGGTTCAACAGTGAGTCGGCCAAATAGATCTTGACACGTTGCACATAGGTTCGTTGTGCCAAAGTTCATAGGCTCTTTCGTCGAAGAATGCCTCAAAGTTCCGGTAAAAAAGACATATGGGTGGTTTGATTGAGTCATCAGTTTCTAGTTCGCCGCTCTTTCATTACACAAGATGTCACAATGTCCTGGTATCCAACACAACCGATAGCTATAAGTAAGTTCTTCCAGAGCTGCTCTACACTTGAGAACGGCTTCAGATTTGATATAACAAGATTTGATAGCTTTAAGAGCTTGACTATACACAAAGATAGTCACCGGTTCAACGACCTCTGCATTCAAACTTTTTATCAATTCCGCTGCTTTCCAGATCGCGAAGACTCCAGCTTGGAAAACACTACAGTTGCAATCCAGCTTGTAGGTTAACTCAAGGCCTAGCCTTTTACAGTAGTCGCCTGCCCCTCTACCTTCTCCCATCTTGGATCCGTCTGTATAGAAGGCCAGACCGTCCAGAGAAGGGTTACTTCGTTTCCAGTCGTCTCTACTAGGAATAACAAGCTATATCTTAATCTGAACCGATTTTCAGGAAACATAACATCCATCATTCTAGACCTAATTCATTACGCTGTTCGAAATTTCGTGGAAATCGAGAGATATATAAGGACTTTGGCGCACCATTTACATTAAATCGGACGAAAATATATATGGGAGCTATGTGTAAATCTGAACCGATTTTCACAAAAATTAACACACATCATTCTAGAACTAATTTATTACTCTATGCAAAATTTCGTGCAAATCGAAAGATATATAGGGACTTTGGTGGACCATTTACTCTAAATCGGACGGAAATGTATATGGGAGCTATATCTAAATCTGAACCGATTTTCAGGAAACTTAACATACATCATTCTAGACTTAATTCATTACACTGTGCCAAATTTTGTGCAAATCCAAATATATGTAGGGACTTCGGTGCACCATTTACATTAAATCGGACGAAAATATATATGGGAGCTATATCTAAATCTGAACCGATTTTCAGGAAACTTAACACACATCATTCTAGACCTTATTCAGTGCACTATGCCAAATTTCGTGCAAATCGAAAGATATATAGGGACTTTGGTGCACCATTTACATTAAATCGGACGAAAATATATATGGGGGCTATATGTAAATCTGAACCGATTTTCACGAAACTCGGCACACGTCATTCTAGAATTAATTTAGTACACTATGCCAAATTTCGTGCAAATCGAAAGATGTATAGGGACTTTGGTGCACCATTTACCTTAAATCGGACAAAACTATATATTGGGGGTCTATATCTAAATCTGAACCGATTTTCGTGAAACTTAGCACACGTCATTCTGGACCTAATTTATTACTCTACGCAAAATTTCGTGCAGATTGAAAGATATATAGAGACTTTGGTGCACCATTTACATTAAATCGGAAGAAAATATATATGGGAGCTATATCTAAATCTGATCCGATTTTCAGGAAACTTAACACACATCATTCTAGACCTAATTTATTATTCTACGCAAAATTTCGTGCAGATTGAAAGATATATAGGGACTTTGGTGCACCATTTACCTTAAATCGGACGAAAATATATATGGGAGCTATATAGAAATCCGAACCGATTTTCTCGAATCTTGGCACACGTCATTCTAGACTTAATTTAGTACACTATGCCAAATTTCGTGCAAATCGGAAGATATATAGGGACTTTGATGCACCAATTACCTTAAATCGGACAAAACTATATATGGGAGCTACATCTGAACGGATTTTCTCCAATTTCAATAGGATTCGTCCTTGGGCCAAAAGAATGAACTGTGCCAAATTTCATCCACCTTGTACTTTGTTTACAATTTAACATGGACAGACAGACGGACATGCATAAATCGACTCGGAAAGTGATCCTATGCATATTCTCAAAAGGAACCATGTATCTACCTCATTTCCTTTTGCCTGTTACAAACATATGCACAAAGACATAGTACCCTGTACCACTGTGTGGTGAAGGGTATAAATAGATTTTTTTAAAAAATCGCCGCCACTCCTTTTATATTTATGCCTTACACAACTATGTTGTCAGGGTATTATAGCATTGTACAGCCCCAAGAGTTTGGTCCTAGACCCACCTTTAAGTATACCGATCGTCATATCTCGACTAGCTGAGGCAATCTAGACATGTGTGTCCGTCAGTCCGTCTGCCCATTATAAATTGTAAACACGATACAGGCCACAGTTATGGACGAATTTTCACGAAAGAAGATCGATCAATATTTAGCGTGTCAAAAAAATGTGAAAAATTACAAAATTTGTATTCTATGGAGAACATATCAATCCCTGAAGGACATAGACCCGAGAAGTTGATAGTATATCCAAGAGGGCTGGTTGAACTTTAAAGTGATAACAATTATATGGTCGTATGTATTCAGATGTGAGAGTTACACTTAAATATTTACAGGTGCTTACGTACTGAGATATTATTTAGTAACTCATTACCACACTAGAGGGCGGAAATATAGCAATGATCGATTTGAAATTTTCCATGAGGATCCAGGTATGGTCAAGAACAATGCCTATAATTTTCGGTGATGATCAGATAATAATTTTGGGATGAAGTGGACCGAAAACTAATTTGTTTCTGTTTTTCGAGTCGGTCTATAGGCAACAATTATAAGCCGAACACCGCCACACAACCCACGGTGAAGGGAATATGGACAAGTAATTAGAAGGTCTGTACAGAATATTAGTAATATTCGGAAAATATGTCAGTGTAAGGAAGGGCTGCTGTTGACCTCAAATCTGGCAGGAGGATACAACTATCATTAAATATTGACCAGACTTGGAATACAAATCCGCAGAAAGTTAGAGTTCCGTGGTAGTTGTGTAGGGTATCATATGGTTGGCCACGTCCGACTATACTGCTCCGCTCACTGATTTATTATTATTTAATTTCCTTCATTTATTTATTTATTATTCCTTTATTTCCTTTTATTATTATTCAATTTCCTTTTTATTTTTGTTTCCAGTACCTCCTCATTCGATTTAAATCCTCGTCATTTTCCCAAAGATTTCCTCTGGGGTGTTGGATCCTCATCGTATCAAATCGAGGGTGGTTGGAATGCCGATGACAAAGGTGAATCGATATGGGACCATATGACCCATAATCATCCCGAAAAGATAGCCGATCGTTCAAATGGTGACATAACATCGGACAGTTATCATCAGGTAAGTTGGATGCAACAACATCACGGCCATACAAGTCAAATGACCAAAATAAAAAAAATCCATCAATGAAAAAGACATTCAAACTTACTTCCATTGAACTTGTCGTTGTCTCTTTTGCAATTGATGTTGGCAATCAAACCAACCTTCAAACAAACCCCCCAACATGTCAGAGCTCGATAACATTTCATTATTTTGGTGCTACGACATCAACAACCTGCCGTGCAGCCTGGCTGCCAGTTAGACGACAGCAGGTGGTTCTGGCATGCAAATTGATTCTTCTACTTTTGTCTTTGTTGTTGTTGTTGTTGTCATTGATATATAATTAATAATTTTTGAAAAAAAAAATACAAAAACAATACGTAATTAAATAATAACTTGTTATATTTAACCGTAAATCAGTTAAACTAATCAAAACATTGTTGGAATGAATTTTCTCCTCCCCGCCATTATTTTTTTAAGTTGGGTGCCATTGTTAAAAAAAAACATAAAATTACAAATTTATGATTAAATTAATCTAAATTAAATATATCTTTTTTTAAGTTGTAGAATTCAATCATGTCGGAGTCTGTGAGGTGACAGCATAATTGAATTTGAATAATGGGTGTTGAAGATTTTGTGTGTGTTTGGTTTCAATAACAAAATCGTGAGGGAATATGAATAAATTAAAATTTTCAAATGAAGCGCACATTAGGTGGGAGCGGATTTTGAGGTCTGTGGAATATGATAATATTTGAAAAAATGTTCATATATTTTTAAGAACCTAACCATAGGCATGAATTTTTAAGAACTGACCATTGACGTTGTTAAAAAATATTTTTAGAGACTAACCGGAGGCGTGGATTTTTTAAGAAAATTCCTTTCAAGGCCTATAAAAAAAAAATATTTTTTTCAATGCCTATAAATATGCAACTTTTAAGGCCTATAAATAGGCGTGGATTTTTTTAAACATATTTTTCTAGGCCTATAAATATGCGTGCGTTTTTTCAATTTTTTTCTCAAGGATTTTTATAACCTATACAACTATGTTGTCAGGGTATTATAGCTTTGTGCAACCTCAAGAGTTTGTAACGCCGCGAAATATTGGTCCTAGACCAGGGATGCACGACCTTGCACTCTAGCGGTCAGCTCAACTCACACGGATTCTTACGCTTATTTGTTTAGTCGTCGTTGCGACTTCAACGAATATACATGTCTATGGTGGTGTGCATCATTTTGCGGCTACGCTTAAGCGGCCCAAACACGTCAAACATGTACGTTTGATCGATGTGAAGTTCCTAGACCACAAAAAAATCAACAAAACTTCATTTCGAATTTGGTTTTTAAAGATTGAAGATGGACAGCGATAGTGACGACGTAAAAAATACCGAACTTTGTTATTTAATTAAATTATTTTAATTTCATTCACACCGATGAAAGGCACATGTTTGACGTCTCACAAATACATTTACAAACTGCCATCCTCTCACCGTGTGCATCACTGTCCTAGACCAGCCCTGTAGGGAAATGAACCAATTTAAAACTAACTTTAAAATAGTCACTACTAGTCCATTTATCGATTATTTTTCTTTGGGCCAACTGACTATTTTTACATGGCGATTATCGCGGTAGTAGTCTGTAACTTTTCAACTGGTTACAAACTAGTTATTTTTGACGCATTTATAGTTAGATTAAAAAAATGCAGATAGTCATCGGTCTAAAAGAGATTAATTTGTATGTAGAATTTTCGAAATGACTATTAGTTGGTATATGTTAAGATAACTATTTACTAACTTAACTTGGCTAATTTGTAATAATACCAATATTGCAGAGTTTGAATCTCTGAAATAACGTTAGATAATATATATTTTCAGTTTAGAATTCAATATATTTTATTATAGAATTCAATATATTTATTATTATATGTTAAAAAATAAAAAAAATAATTAATCACAGAAAATTAATATAAATGACTGACTTATAGTTATTTCTTTATGCATATGTCGTGGAATTGGCGTTTTTTTTAATAATATGCAATGCTCTTCGGAGCTCTTTCTCTGGATCCACTGGAAGTGATCGCAGGGTGTCCATAAGACACTCGAAAACATTTTGGAAATCTTTTAGACGTTTTTTTTCCATGGGTTCCATCCACGTTAAAATAAATTATTATTTCTATTGCTAATATTACCATCAGCGTCTTTTCTAATTTGACTTTAATTAACCTCTTCATTGAATTTACCTGTGAATAAATTACAAATTAATTGAATTAAAAATTAATAAAAATAACAACGTTTAAAAAGGGGAAAATTAATACTTACGTTTGTAGTCGATTGTCTTCATCTATAAAGTTATTGAGGGTAGATAAATCTTCAACCGTTTTGACGGGGAAATATTTCCTTACATTTTTGTTCTCCGCATCTTGCCTAATTAAGTTTTCGGTGACGATATTTCAATTATATTATTAAAACACCAATTTATTTTTAATTTCACACTTAAAGAGCACAATTACAATTAGTTACGATTTACACGTCTTCACTCTCCGAAGTTTCAAACAGAATGATTTTTCTTCATCTTTGCATTCGTTGTTGTTGTGTGGAATGCAATTCCACATTGCAAAGCAAACGACATGTTCGATGTCGAGAATAATGTTGAGTTCGAACACAGAACAGTGATTGTATTGGTACTCTCCCAAAGCGCCCGCGGGCGCCTGTTTGGTGAACTTTGTCCTAGACCCACCTTTAAGTATACCGATCGTCATATCTTGACTAGCTGAGTCGATCTAGACATGTGTGTCCGTCCGTCTGTCCATTATAATTTGTAAACACGATACAGGCCACAGTTATGGACCAATCTTTGAAATTTTGGTTAATATTTTGGGGACGAAATGGACCAACAATTTTATTTTTGGTCTGATTTTCAGGTCGCTCTAGAGGCCGCAATTATGGACCAAACATTGCGAGTTTTTACACTGAGAAGGGGATTGGGCCAAAGAATAACCATGCCGGTTTTGGTAAAGATCGGTCAATATTTATCGGGTCAAATGGATCCTGACTTTTGTGTGAAAAATGAGAAAATTTATATTCTAAAGCGTATATATTTACTCCTGACGGACATAGACCCGAGAAGTTGATAGTATATCCAAGAGGGGTGTATGACCTTTAAATTGATACCAATTATATTGTCGAATGTACCCGGATGTGGGAGTTATACGTAAATATTTACAGGTGCTTCTGTATTCAGTTATTATATTTGAAACACATTATCACACTGGAGGGCGGAATTAAAGCGCTGATCGCTTTGAAATGTTCCATGAGGTTCCAGTTATGATTAAGGACAACGCCTATAATTTTCGGTGATGATCAGATAATAATTTTGTGTTTTTTTCGAGTAGATCTATAGGCCACAATTGAAAGCCGAAAATCACAACACAACCCACGGTGAAGGGGATATGGACAAGTAATTTGAATGACTGTACAGAATATTAGTAATATTCGGAAAATATGTCAGTGTTAGGAAGATGTGCTGTTGACCTCTATCGGGCAACCGGGTGTAGATATCACGAAATATTACCCAGGCTTGGAATAAACATCCACAGAAAGTTACTGTTCCGGTTTTGGAATGAAGTGGATCGAAAACTTAATTTTTTGTGTTTTTTTGAGTCGATATATAGACCACAATTATAAGCCGAACATCACAACACAACCCACGGTGAAGGGAATATGGACAAGTAATTAGAAGGACTGTACTGAATATTAGTAATATTCGGAAAATATGTCAGTGTAAGGAAAACGTGCTGTTGACCTCTAATCAGACAACCGGGTGTAGATATCACTAAATATTGAGCAGCCTTGGAATAAACATCCGCAGAAAGTTACGGTTCCGTGGTAGTTGTGTAGGGTATCGTATGGTCGACCCCGTCCGACTATACTGCTCCGCTCATTGGTTTTAAATATTTTTTGAGAAAACATTCTCTTTCCAAAACAGTTTTAAAATAATAGATGTGCTTCGGAGGAATTCGAAAAACGCTTCACCCCAATATACCTTGACTTAAATCATGATTGTTTGTACAAATTACATCGGACAAATCGCCGCGAAGTTAATTGAAGTCAAACAGATTAACATCTCCTAACTGTGGTAGCAGTTGTTCGAGTTGTTATTGTTGGTTGTGGACACAAAACAATTGTCGGACAGTCGGTGTTATCTTGTAAAGAGAAGACCGAGTTAAACAAAAAACATAAATATGTATAATGCCACGCGCTACATGTCTAACACATACAACAGTTGGCAAGAGAAGTAGTCATACGGACTTCTAATAATATTTCAGGCATAGAAATAGAAGAAGAACTTGAAAAAATATTTAAGAAAAATTACGCCGACAGAAGGAGCATGAAAAATATTTATAAAAAACCAGAAGGATTTAAAAAATATTTTTAAACAAAAATATTTATCAAAAAACCAGAAGTATTAAAAAATATATTTTTAAACAAGTAAGGAAAGTAGTAAAGTCGGACGGGGCCGACTATATGATACCCTTCACCACTTTGGGTAAATTCGACAAATGAATCCTAACAGACGTTGCATTTTTAAAAGACCAGTAAAATGAAAGTGGACTCATAAACATGTCATTCTGCAACCTATACTAAATTTTTCATTTGGTCAGATATAGAAGCTATATCTAACTCGGAACCGATTTTCAGGAAACTTAACACACATCATTCTAGACATTATTCAGTACGATATGCCAAATTTCGTGCAAAGCGAAGGATATATAGGGACTTTGGTGCACCATTTACATTAAATCGGACAAAAATATATATGGGAGCTATACATAAACCTGAACCGATTTTCAGGAAACTTAAGACACATCATTCTAGGCCTAATTCATTACGCTGTGCCAAGTTTCGTGCAAATCGAAAGATATAGAGGGACTTTGGTGCACAATTTACATTAAATCGGACGAAAATATATATGGGAGCTATATCTAAATCTGAACCGATTTTCACGAAACTTAACACACATCATTCTAGACCGAATTCATTACGCTGTGCCAAATTTCGTGCAAATCGAAAGATATATATTGACTTTGGTGACCATTTACATTAAATCGGACGAAAATGTACATGGGAGCTATATCTAAATCTGAACCGATTTTCACGAAACTTAGCACACATCATTCTGGACCTAATTCATTACGCTGTCCCAAATTTCGTGCAAATCGAAAGATATAAAGGGACATTGCGGACCATTTACATTAAATCGGACGAAAATATATATGGGAGCTATATCTAAATCTGAACCGATTTTCACGAAACTTAACACACATCATTCTAGACCTAATTCATTACGCTGTGCCAAATTTCGTGTAATTCGAAAGATATATAGGGACTTTGGAGCACCATTTACCTTAGATCGGACGAAAATATATATGGAAGCTATATCTAAATCGGAACCGATTTTCAGGAAACTTAACACACATCATTCTAGACCTAATTCATTACGTTCTGCCAAATTTCGTGCAAATCGAAAGATATATAGGGACTTTGGGGCACCATTTACATTAAATCGGACGAAAATATATATGGGAGTTATATCTAAATCTGAACCGATTTTCCAGAAACTTACCACTCATTAATTTAAACTGTATTCAATACGCTATGCCAAATTTCTTGCAAATCGAAAGATATATAGGCACTTTGGTGCACCATTTACGTTAAATCGGACGAAACTATATATGGGAGCTATATATAAATCTGAATCGATTTGTCCCAATTTCAATAGGGTTCGTCCTTGGGCCAAATATGTGACCTATGCCAAATTTTATCCAAATCAGATCATAAATGCGACTTGTATTTTGTTCACAAAAATACATGGACGGATAGACAGACGGGCGGACGAACGGACCGACATGCGTAAATCGATTCTATGCATATTCTCAAAAGGAACCATGTGTCTATCTCGTTTCCTTTTGCCTGTTACAAACATATGCACAAAGACATAATACCCTGTACCACAGTGTGGTGAAGGGTATAAATATTCACGCCTATAAAAGATAAAAAATATTTTTAAAAAATTCACGGTCAAGAGGTGGGTCCTTAAAAATCCACGCCTATAGAAAGTATTTGAAAAAAAAAATATTAAAAAAGTTCCCGGAACTTCAAAAAATCGATTCAACGAAATGAATAATTTATTAGTATGACAAAATTCGATATAGAATGTAATTAATTCTAGAATCAATGGCGGATTAAGTTATTTACTTCGAAACGACTTAATAAATAAATGAATTAAAGCGTGACGAATAATTTTTACCGCAACTATAACAGATTGCATCTTAATTACGCTATAAGGTCAATAGAATGAAACACACATTGCACCTCCCTCCCCTTTTTAACATTTCGGTTGTATGCTTCTGAATGAACCGACCGGCCCATAGAGATTATTTGACAGATGTTTGCCACTTAACGTGTTTAAATGGTGAAAAATGACTCCAACTAAATTCCGATTGATGTTTTTTTTTTTTTTTGAATAAACTTGATTTGTTGTTATGTTATGGACAAAAAAACACGAACAACACCGCGAATTACAAAAAAAAAATGCAAAAAAGGAGAATAAAACAGAACAACAGAGCTCGGCTGTAATGACCTCCATTAACAAGTTTGTATGCAACGTCAAACGTCATAATTTCGAATACGAATATTCAGATTTTTTTTTTTTGAATTTTGCAAATAGACGATGTTGGACGAACATATGTCATAATCGCACTTCAAAATTGTCGGCAAACACATACACACCCGAACAATTTGCATAGTGGAAGTGGTCGTAGGAATGTTGTGACCGCACACCAGGGTGACTGGTTGAGTTAATATGAAATACATAAAGTAACCTGAATTAGTAATTGATAACATATATATATATATATATATATGTGTTAGTATGTATGTACACTCTCATTACGAATGTCAAGAGGAATGCAATTAAATCAAGGAAATCAAAACGTAACTAACTTTGAATATTTGTATTTAAAATAAAAACAAATATATTTGTATACCCTACACAACTATGTTGCCAGGGTATTCCATCTGTCCAGTATAATTTTTAAACACGATACAGGCCACAGGATGGGTTCGGCCCAATGAAGACCCCTATTGTTTTTGGTAAAGATCGGTTAATATTTAGGGGATGAAATGGACCAAATAATTAATTTTTGTCGGCTTTTCTGGTCGCTCCAGAGGCCACAATTTTGGCCCAAACATCTCGAATTTTACATGGGAAATGGGATTGGGCCAAAGAATAAGCATGCCTGTTTTGATAAAGATCGGTCAATATTTTCCATATCCTGGCCAAGGACAATGCCCGGCGCCCATATGAATCAGGTCAGTACTTAATTTCTGTCGGCTTTTCTGGTCGTTCCAGAGGTCGCAATTATGGCCCAAACATCTCGAGTTTTTACATGGAGAAGGGGATTGGGCCAAAGAATAAACATGCCTGTTTTGATAAAGATCGGTCAATATTTAGCAGGTCAAATGGACCCTGACTTAACGTATTTATTTACCCCTGAATGACATGGACCAAAGAAGTTGAAAATATATCCAAGAGGAGTCGTTGGCCTTCAAATTGGTACCAATTACATTGTCGTATGTATTCGGATGTGGGAGTTACACGTAAATATTTACAGGTGCTTACGTATTCAAATGTTATTTAGTCACCTATTACCACCCTAGATGGCGGAAATATAGCGCTGATCGCTTTGAAATGTTCCATGAGGTTCCAGTTATGGGCCAAGGACAACGCCTATAATATTCGGTGATGATCAGATATTATTTTGGGATGAAGCGGAGCGAAAATGTAATTGTTTGTGTTTTTTCGACTCGATCCGCAATTGAAATCCGAACATAACAACACAACCCACGGTGGAGGTCAAGGGAGTGCAAATATTGCCCAAGATCAGAATATAGAACAAAACAAAGTTAGATTTTCGTGGAAGTTGTGTAGGGTATCATATGATGCGGATGTTTATTCCGAGCCTGGGCAATATTTCGTGATATCTACACCCGCTTGCCCGGCAATTTTAAGGACAACCACCCCTCTTGGGGTCTATGTCCTTCAGGAGTAAATATAAACGCCATAGAATACAAATTTTTATTTTTCACACACAAGACAGGGTCCATTTGACCCGCTAAATATTGACCAATCCCTATCGAAACAGACATGCTTATACTTTGGACCGATCCCATTCTCCATGTAAAAATAATTGCGGCCTCTGGAGCGACCAGAAAATCAGACAAAAAATAGGATTTTTGTCCATTTCATCCCCTAAATATTAACCGATCCTTACCAAAAACAATAGGGGTCTTCATTGGGCAGAACCCATCCTATATGCAAAATTTCGTGAAGATTGGTCTATAACTGTGTCCTGTATCGTGTTTACAAATTATAATGGACAGACGGACGGACGGACGGACACACATGTCTAAATCGACTCAGCTAGTCGAGATATGACGATCGGTGGTTCTAGGACCAATATTTCGCGGCTTTACAAACTCTTGGGGCTGCACAAAGCTATAATACCCTGACAACATAGTTGTGTAGGGCATAAAAAATTGATTTTTTTGGAGATTTTTTTCGGGGCGTGGACTTTTTTAAATTTTTTGGAAACTTTTTTTAAGGCATGATTTTTTTTAAATATTTTTTTGAGAATTTTTTTTTAAGTATTTTTTCCCAATTAATTTATTTTTGTTTTAATTTGCTTCCAGTGGCGTCGCGACGTTCAAATGGTCCGTGAGCTGCATGTGAAAACCTATCGCTTTTCCATATCCTGGCCAAGGATAATGCCCGGTGGCCATATGAATCAGGTCAGTACGGCTGGCATCAAATACTATAGTGGCCTGATCGATGAGCTGCTGCACTACAACATTACGCCCATGGTCACCATGTATCATTGGGATTTGCCACAACGCCTACAGGAGTTAGGCGGTTGGACAAATCCCGAAATTATTCCACTATTCAAGGATTACGCCCGCCTTCTGCTAGAGATGTTTGGTGATCGCGTGAAAATATGGACTACCATTAATGAACCATGGCATGTTTGTGAACATGGTTATGGTGTCGATTATATGGCACCGGCATATAATTATCCCGGAATACCGGCATATCTGTGTGGTCATAATCTGTTGAAGGCCCATGCCGAAGTGGTGCATATGTATCGGGCGGAATATAAGAAACGTCAGGGTGGACGTATGGGTATCACACTGGATACATCGTGGATGGAACCTAAGTCTAATTCTCAGGAAGATCATGAGGCTTCGCAAAGGGCTTTGGAATTCTATGTAAGTTGGGAAACAAAAATTCCGCAAATTTATAACTTGATTAAATTTTTGTTGTTGTTTTTTTCAGGTTGGTTGGTTTGGCCATCCGATTTTCTCCATCCATGGCAACTATCCAGCCACCATGATTGATCGCATTCGCAATCTAAGTAAGGAACAGGGTTTTACACGCTCTCGTCTACCCGAATTTACCAAAGAGGAGATTCAACGAATCCGTGGCACCGCCGACTTCTTTGGCATCAACACCTACACTACCTCACTGGTGACCAGTAATGATCACAACAATTCGGCAAAGTTTCCCATACCTTCATTTAATCATGACATGGGTGTGGTGGAGTCCCAGGATCCCAATTGGCCGGGATCGGGTTCGGTGTGGCTTAGGGTGAGTAACGTTTATTTTTTAAAGAATATTGACCGTGATCGGGTTCGGTGTGGCTTAGGGTGAGTAAAGTTTATTCTTTAATGAATATTTTTATAAAGTGTGGCGGATGCTGAAAAAGTAGCTTGAGGACCCTCCACCTCCAAATTTATATTTCTTGATTTTTGGTGGACTTGTTTTTTGAACTGCTGCTGGGGTTTTACTTCTGCTTTCCTACGCAAATTACATGGTTCGGTAACTAGTCGGCCAGCCAACCAGCAGCCGATAGGCAGCTTAGCAACCTCCTAACACAAAACCAACCAACTAACCAGCCAGTCAACCACCTGCACCTGAATTTTTGTTTAGCAAATCCATTTTCACAAACTTTGTAATTATTAATGCCTCCATTCGTTGTTGTTGTTTTTGTAATTGCTGTTGTTCTTGTAATCGATGTAAGTTATTAGACAGATTAATAAGATCGAGTCGCTTATTTTGTTGTCGACATTAAAAAAAAAGTGGACGACTACGATGACGGCAGGTGGAACCTTAACCTTAACCTATAGTTAATGGACCATAGAAATTGAATCGAAATGGAAATTGATTCGGAAATTTATTATGACATTTAATGAAAACAACAACAACAACAAAAATAATCGTAAATTGATGATAAAGTGAAGGTGGGCTATTAGATGGAGAATAGGTGGAGATTAATGGGGAGGAAGGCGTAGATTTTTTAAAAAATATTTTTTTAAAGGTGTAGATCTTTCAAAAAATATTTTTTTCAAAGCGTTGAGTTTTAAAAAATATTTTTTTAAGGCGTGGATTTTTTAACAAATATTTTTTCAAGGCGTGGATTTTTTAAAAAATATTTTTTCAAGGCGTGGATTTAAAAAAATATATTTTTCAAGGCGTGGATTTAAAAAAAATATTTTTTCAAGGCGTGGATTTAAAAAAAATATTTTTTCAAGGCGTTGATTTTTTCAAAAATATTTTTTCAAGGCGTTGATTTTTTCAAAAATATTTTTTCAAGGCGTGGATTTAAAAAAAATATATATTTCTTCAAGGCGTGGATTTAAAAAAATATATTTTTTCAAGGCGTGGATTTAAAAAAAATATTTTTTCAAGGCGTGGGTTTTTTAAAAAATATTTTTTCAAGGCGTGGGTTTTTTAAAAAATATTTTTTCAAGGCCGGGAATTTTTTAAAAAAATATTTTTTCAAGGCGTGGATTTAAAAAAAAATATTTTTCAAGGCGTGGATTTAAAAAAATATTTTTTCAAGGCGTGGATTTAAAAAAAAAATTTTTTTCAAGGCGTGGATTTTTAAAAAATATATTTTTTCAAGGCGTGGATTTTTTAAAAAATATTTTTTCAAGGCGTGGATGAAAAAAAATATTTTTTCAAGGCGTGGATTAAAAAATAATATTTTTTCAAGGCGTGGATGAAAAAAAATATTTTTTCAAGGCGTGGATTAAAAAATAATATTTTTTCAAGGCGTGGATGAAAAAAAAATATTTTTTCAAGGCGTTGATTTTTTTAAATATTTTTTCAAGGCGTAGATTTTTTAAAAAATATTTTTTCAAGGCGTGGATTTTTTAAAAAATATTTTTTCAAGGCGTTTTTAAATTCATTTTGTCAAGGCGTGGTATTTTTTAAAAAATATTTTTTCAAGGCTTGGATTAGAAAAAAATATTTTTTCAAGGCGTGGATTTTTTAGAAAAATATTTTTTCAAGGCGTGGATTTTTTAAAAAAAAAATAATATTTTTTCAAGGTGTGGATTTTTTAAAAAATATTTTTTCAAGGCGTGGATTAAAAAAAATATATTTCTTCACGGCGTGGATTTTTTAAAAAATATTTCTTCAAGGTCGGGAATTTTTTTAAATATTTTGTAGGGCATGGATTTTTTAAAATATATTTTAATGCGATGATCTTTTTAGATATTTTTTTCAAAGTTTGATTTTTTTATATCCTTTACCACACTGTGGTACAGGGTATTATGTCTTTGTGAATGTGTTTGTAACAGGTAAAAGGAAACCAGATAGACACATGGTTCCTTTTGAGAATATGCATAGAATCACTTTCTGAGTCGATTTATGCATGTCCGTCCGTCCGTCTGTAGATGTTAAATTTTAAACAAAGTACAGGTCGCATTTATTATTCGATTTGGATGAAATTTGGCACTAGTCACTTATTTGGCCCAAGGACGAACCCTATTGAAATTGAAGGAAATCGGTTCAGATTTAGATAAAGCTCGCATATATAGTTTCGCTCGATTTAGGTAAATGGTGCACCAAAGTCCCTATATATCTTACGATTCGCACGAAATTTGGCAAAGAGTACTGAATTAGGTCCAGAATGACGGGTGTTAAATTTTGAGAAAATCGGTTCAGATTTAGATATAGCTCCCATATATATCTTCGTCCGATTTTAGGTAAATGGGGCACCAAAGTCCCTATATATCTTTCGATTCGCACGAAATTTAGCATAGAGTACTGAATTAGGTCCTGAATGACGTGTGTCAAGTTTCGAGAAAATCGGGTCAGATTAAGATATAGCTCCCATATATAGTTTTGTCCGATTTAATTTAAATGGGGAACCAAAGCCCTATATATCTTTCGATTTGCAGGAAATTTTGCAAAGTGTACTGAATTAAGTCTAGAATAACGTGTGTTAAATTTCGAGAAAATCGGTTCAGATTTAGATATAGCTCCCATATATATCTTCGTCCGATTTAAGGTAAGTCCCTATATAACAAAGTCTCTATATATATTTCGATTTGCGAAAAATTTTGCGTAGTGTACTGGATTAAATCTAGAATGACGTGTGTCAAGTTTCGAGAAAATCGGATCAGATTTAGATATAGCTCCCATATATAATTTTGTCCGATTTTATGTAAATGGTGCCCCAACGTCCCTATATATCTTTTGATTTGCGGGAAATTTTGCATAGGGTACTGAATTGAGTCTAGAATGACATGTGTCAAGTTTCGAGGAAATCGGTTCAGTTTCATATATAGCTCCCATATATAGTTTTTTCCGATTTTATGTAATTGGTGTACCAAAGTCCGTATATATCTTTCGATTTGCTGGAAATTTTGCATAGTGTATTGAATTGAGTCTAGAATGACGTGTGTCCAGTTTCGAGAAAATCGGTTTCGATTAATATATAGCTCTCATATATAGTTTTGTCCGATTTTAGGTAAATGGTGCACCAAAGTCCCTGAAAATCGTTCGATTTGCACGAAATTTGGCATAGCGTACTGAATTAAGTCCAGAATGATGTGTGGTGAGTTTCGAGAAAATCGGTTCAGATTTAGGTATAGCTCCCATATATATTTTCGTCCGGTTTTATATAAAAAGTGCACCAAAGTCCTTATATATCCTTCGATTTGCACGAAATTTGGCAAGGCGTACTGAATTATGTCTAGAACGGTGTGTCTTAAATTTCGTGAAAACCGGTTAAGATTTAGATATAGCTCCCATATATTTTTTCGACCTATTTTAGGTAAATAGTGCACAACTGTCCCATTATATCCTTCGATTTGCACGAAATTTGACATAGCGTACTGCATTGGGTCTAAAAGGAGGGGTAGCATGTTTCGGGAAAATGGGCCCAGATTTAGATATAGCTCCCATATATATTTTCGTCGGATTTTTTGTAAATGGTGCATCAAAGTCCCTATATAACTTTCGATTTGCACGAAATTTGGCATAGCGAACTGAATTGAGTCTGGAATTATATGTGGTAAGTTTAGGAAAACTCGGTTTAGATTTTGTGTATAAATTTTGCTATAAATCGTTTGCCACACATGTGACCTATGGTACGCAGACGACTCTAAATCTTCCCGAATGAAATTAAATTTATCAGAGGTTGCAGAAAGACATGAGTATGTTCCTTGGAGGAAACATTGACATGCATTGTAAGGATACATATGTACAATATATCCAAAGTGGTGAAGGGTATCATATAATCGGCCCAGTCCCACATTACTACTTTCCTTACTGGTTTAGATTTAAAAATGTTTTTCTCTAAATTGCATTTTTCTCTTCAGGTCTATCCCAAGGGCATCTACAATCTCTTGATGTGGATCAAAAAGGAATACAATAACCCACCGATGATTGTAACGGAAAGCGGTACCAGTGATCGTGGTGGCCTGGAGGATTACGCACGCGTCGACTACTACAATCAGTATTTGAATTTCGTATTGGATGCCCTGGAAGATGGTGCTAATGTTCAGGGTTATATTGCCTGGAGTCTAATGGACAGCTATGAGTGGAAGGCTGGATTTACGTGAGTAAAAAAAATTTCGAAATAAAGAAAAACAAAAACAATATTTAAAGAATTCTCCTCTCTGGCTATAGGGAAAAATTCGGTTTATATCATGTCGATTTCAATGATCCCCATCGCAGACGTACCCCAAAAATATCGGCTCGCGTTTTTGCACACATCTGTAAGACGAATCGTATCGATTGGAATTATCGACCAAAATTGGACGAGGAACAAATTACGGCCATGGCTCGTCTACCCGCAACGGAGACAACCAGCAGCTCTGGTTATAGTCTGAGACAACGAAATATTTTGCGTAATTTACTGGGTCAAAGCTTGTCATTAGTTGTAGCTCTCTTAACATTAGCCAAATATTTTATTTAAAATAGGAGAAAAAAATAATAAAAAGATAACAATTAATAAACTTGCCATTCCGCCGCCTAACATTAGTTTTCAAGTCGTACCATAATACCTGATTTTTTTTTGTTGTTACAATATAAAAAATATATATGTATTTGTATTAGTATTTGTTATTGTATTAAAGAAATCTAATCATTGTTTTATAATGTTCATTGTTGTTAAGATTTTTTTTAATAAAAATAAATAATAAAAATGAAGTATTAAAAAAATGGGATTTGTTTTATTTGTTAATGGGGTTTTTTGAAGAAGCTACAGAAAGGCCTAAATTTTTGTTGTTTTTTTTAATTTTGTACTTTTTAAAAAAATATTTTTTTTTTTCAATTATTAAAAATTAAAAAAATAATTTTTAAATTATTTTTAACTATGAAAAATATCTTTATTAAGAAAAATACCTTCAGGTCTTCTTCAAGGCGATCTACTCTACTCTACTGATTCCCTCGTATCACTATGAACATCTGCAATTAAGGAAATTGTAAAGCGTTATTGAGTTGTAAATTGAAATTTGCATACTAAACTCATAAAAATTAATAAATGAAATGTTAATTCGAATAGATCATAACTATATTTATTGTTGTTGTAAAACACAAAAAACATGTGAGTGCATTTTACATCACACGTTGCTTGGAACATCTGCGATTATATTTGAAAAGAAAAATATTCACAAACTGCATTAAGGTGGGTCAAAAAAAATTTTTTGAAATTTTTTTATTAAAAAATTTTGGAAATTTTTTTTATTAAAAAAAAAATTATTTTTATACCCTACACAACTATGTTGTCAGGGTATTATAGCTTTGTGCAGCCCCAAAAGTTTGTAATGCCGCAAAATATTGGTCCTAGACCCATCTTTAAGTATACCGATCGTCATATCTCGACTAGCTAAGTCGATCTAGACATGTGTGTCCGTCCGTCTATCCATTATAATTTGTAAACACGATACAGGCCACAGTTGTGGACCAATCTCTGGGATGGAATTGACCAAATACTTAATTTTTGTCGGTTTTTCAGGTCGCTCCATAGGCCGCAATTATGGCCCAAACATCTCGAACATTTACATAGAGAAGGGGAATGAGCCAAAGAATAAGCATACCTGTTTTGATAAAGATCGGTCATTATTTAACGGGTCAAATGGACCCTGACTTTTGTGTGAAAAATTACAAAATTTATATTCTATGGTGTATATATTTGCCCCTGAAGGACATAGACTCGAGAAGTTGATAGTATATCCAAGAGGAGTGGTTGACCTTTAAGTAGATAATTATATGGTCGTATGTACTCGGATGAGGGAGTTACAATTAAATATTTACAGGTGCTTACGTATTCAGATATTATTTAATAAACCATTACCACACTAGAGGGTGGAAATATAGCGCTGATCGCTTTGAAATGTTCCATGAGGTTCCAGTTATGGTCAATGACAACGCCTATAATTTTCGGTGATTATCAAATAATAATTTAGGGATGAAGTGGACCTGAATACTTAATTTTTTGTATTTTTTGAGTCAATATATAGACCACAATTGTAAGCCGAAATTCACCATATAACCCATAGTGAAGGGAATCTGGGCAAGTAATTAGAAGGACTGTAATATTTGCGGAAAATATGTCAGTGTAAGGAAGAGGTGTTGATGACTTCTTATCGGGCAAGAGGGTTCAAATATCACGAAATATTGCTCATTGCAGTATAGTCGGACGTGGCCGACCATACGATACCCTACACAACTTACACGGAATTCTAAAATTCTGCGGATATTTATTCATAGCCTGGCCAATATATTGTGATATTTGCACACTCTTGCCCGATTAGAGGTCAACTGCACCTCTTCCTTACACTTAGATATATTCCCAATATTACTAATATTCTGTACAGCCCTTCTAATCACTTGTTCAGATTCCGTTAACCGTGAGCTGTGTTGTGATGTTCGGCTATCAATTGTGGCCTACAGATCGGCACAAAAAAAAAAACACAAAAAATTAAGTTTTTGGTCCACTTTATGCCAAAATTATTATCTGATCATCACTGACAATTATAGGCGTTGTCCTTGACCACAAAAGGAACCTCATGGAAATTTTCAAAGCAATCAGCGCTATATTTCCGCCCTCTAGTGTGGTAATGGGTTACTAAATAATAACTCAGTACGTAAGAACCTGTAAAGATTTAAGTCTAACTCCCACATCTGAGTACATACGACAATATAATTGGTATTAATTTAAAGGTCAACCCCTCCTCTTGGATATACTATTAACTTCTCGGGTCTATGTCCTTCAGGAGCAAATATATACGCCATAGAATAACCAGTAAGGAAAGTAGTAAAGTCGGACGGAGCCAATTATATGATACCCTTCACCACTTTAAATTATGTAAATCAATTTAAAGCTAATATATATATATATATATATATATACAAGCCGATTTAATCGAAACTCTATCCAAATCTGAACCGAGATCAAAACTTTCCAAACACTAGGTTAAATTAACTTCTGTACGTTGTGTCAATCGGCCTACCTTTGGGTCTCTGGTGAACCATTTACTTATCGGACGAAAAATATATTACACTAATCTGAGCCGATTTTCAGGAAACTTAACACACATCATTCTAGATCTAAGTTATTAAGCTATGCCAAATTTTGTCCAAATTGAAAGATATATATAGGGACTTTGGTACACCATTTACATTAAATCGGACGAAAATATATATGGGAGCTGTATCTAAATCTGAACCGATGTCCACGAAACTTAGCACACATCATTATAAACTTAATTTATTACACTTTGCCAAATTGTCCAAATCGAAGGATATATAGAAACTTTGGTACACCATTTATATTAAATCGCACGAAATATATATGAGAGCTATATCTGAATCTGGATCGATTTTCAGGAAACTTAATACACATCATTCTAGACCTAAGTCATTAAGATATGCCAAATTTTGTCCAAATTGAAAGATATATATAGGGATTTGATACACCATTTACATTAAATCGGACGAAAATATATATGGAAGCTATATCTAAATCTGAACCGATTTTCAGGAAACTTAACACACATCATTTTTGACATAATTCAAAACTCTATGCCAAATTTCGTGCAAATCGAAAGATATTTAGGGACTTTGGTACACCATTTACATTAAATCGGACGAAAATATATATGGGGGCTATATCTAAAACTGAACCGATGTCCACGAAACTTAGCACACATCATTATAGACTTAATTTATTACACTATGCTAAATTTCATGCAAATCGAAAGATATTTAGGGACTTTGGTGTCCCATTTACCTGAAATCGGACGAAAATATATATGGGAGCTATATCTAAATCTGAACCGATTTTCAGGAAACTTAACACACATCATTATTGACTTCATTCAGTAAACTATGCCATCATTTACCTTAAATCGGACAAAAATATATATGGAAGCTATGTCTAAATCTGAACCGATTTTTTCCCAATTTCAATAGGGTTCGTTCTTGGGTCAAATAGGTGACACGTGCCAAATTTCATCCAATTCGAATAATAAATGCGACCTGAACTTTGTTTACAATTTAACATGGACAGACAGACGGACGGACGGACATGCGTAAATCGACTTAGAAAGTGATTCTATGCATATTCTCAAAAGGAACCATGTGTCTATCTCGTTTCCTTTTGCCTGTCACAAACACAGGCACAAAGACATAATACCCTGTAACACAGTGTGGTGAAGGGTATAAAAAGGGGGTTTTATGGGGACTACCCCAAAAAAGCGGGCGAATATTAATAATTTTTGGTAGGGAGATGTGTTACCATATACGACCAAATTACAACGAATTCGGTTGAAAACGGCGTTCAAGAAATCCAAAATATCGAAAATTGGAGGATACCCTCATATGGGGGCTATCCGAAAAAAATGGACATATATTTATACTTTTTTTGTTGAGAGATTTGGTACCTATTAAGAACTCAAAATACTAAATTACAGCTGATTCGGCGGAAAAATACCACCAAAACCCCCAAAATACTGAAAATTAGGAGGTACCGTTATATGGGGTCTACCAGAAAAAGTGGACCTATATTTATAATTTTTAGTGGGGAAATTTAGTACCCAATAAGAACCCAATGTAACAAATTTCAGCGATTTCGATTCAAAAACGCGCTCAAGAACCCCAAAATACCGAAAATTTGGGGGGTACTCTTATATGGGGGCTACCCGAAAAACTTTACCTATATGTATAATTCTTAGTATAGAGAGTAGTATATATATTTGCTACCCAATAAGAACTCAAAGTACCGAATTTCAGCGAATTCGGTTGAAAAATACGATCAAACCCCCCAAAATACTGAAAATTAGGAGGTAGCGTTATATGGGGGCTACCAGAAAAAGTGGACCTATATTCATAATTTTTTGTGGAAACACTTAGTACCCAATAAGAACCCAATGTTGCAAATTTCAGCAATTTCGATTGAAAAACGCGCTCAAGAATCCCAAAATACCGAAAACTTGGGGGGTATTCTTATATGGGAGCTATGCCTAAACGTGGACCGATAAAGACCATCTTCGAACTTGACCTGCCTGCAGACAAAAGATGACCCTATGCAAAATGTTGGCCATCTATCTTAAATCGTTTAGACGCTAGAGTGATTACAACAGACAGAGGGACAGACGATCATGGCTATATCGTATATAGAACTTTAAGCTGATCAAGAATATATATACTTTATAGGGTCGGAAATTATTATTTCGATGAGTATAAAAAACATTCACAAGCTGCATTAAGGTTTGTCAAAAAAGGGTCTTGGAAAATCGACTCAGCTAGTCGATATATGACAATCGGTATACTTAAAGGTGGGTCTTGGACCAATATTACGAGGCGTTACAAACTCTTGGGACTGCACAAAGCTATAATACCCTGACAACATAGTTGTGTAGGTTATAAATATCCACGCCTTGTTTTAAATTTAAAAATTATTTTTAAAATAAAAATCCACGACCCCTTCTAATAAATCCAAATAACAGTTAACTAATTGTTAACAATTTGTTAACATGTTTACCGGGTTATTGAATCCGTATTGAGGTACTTTGTTTTTCTCAGGTTTGAAAAAAAAAATCTCCATGTGCGTATGATGTAAGAATTTGTTTATATCCGGCATCTAAATATTTATTCGGCGCATTGTGCGAGTTGTAATTCATAACCAATTAAAAAAAAATATTTTGCATTTGAATAGCCAATGCCGTTAGAGGCTGAGATTTTTTTGTGTCTATGTTACGGTTTGAGAAAAAAAGTGAATGTCGTTTCAAAACAACATTTTTTCAATATTTCTAAAAAAACAAAAAGAACTGAATTCAATACAAAATTCTAGTTATGGCCATTAATTTATATTTTACATACTTCAACTGACAAATAATAGAGTTTAACAAAATGCCAATGGCCATTACCGAGGCAGGCGATAATCGATTGAGCGGTCAAACGACCGATCGATCCAATGATCGTTCGTTTGCTGGCTCGACATTAAAGAGGTTATTTTATGGCAGCGTAAAAACGACAAAAATTATAGCCGAATGTCACATTAAGCTGACATGTGTGTCTGTGTGTGTGTTTGTGCGACATACGAATGTGTGAACAATTATTTTAATTATTATTAAAAAAAAAAACATTAAAATACATATTTAAATAAACATATATGTGAAATAAATATATAATTTTTTCTTTTTCCGAACCAGATGCAGATTAATTTATGAATAATAAAAATGGAAATAAAAAAGTGAAATAGAAAAAAATGAAATCGAACTGGTTTGGGTGGCTATTTATTTGTCTCATTTTAATAATTTCTATTCGATAATAATTATAATATTGAAAAAACAAAATGTGTTCACAAGTGTCGTTGTGAACTAGTGCGGGAAGGTCTTATGTTAGCACCGCTCCTCCCCCAGAACGACTTTAAATCGGAATCTGAGGATACTTTGTTTTCAATAATAATTGCAATATTTATTTAAAACAAGGGTGTGTAGCTGTCATTTGTAGCCCAGGTCTAGTTATTTTGATTAATGAACTTTAATTCCGGTACAGAGGTAATGTGGACGATGGGCATAAATTAATTGTAATTTTTATGGGTTAGCACAGATTCATGTCTCCTGATTTAAGATTAAGGCGCACAGGTGGCAAAAGGTGAAATCCACCTGTTTCACAAAGCTTAGCTTAGTAAAATAATATTTTTTTCAACTTTCTAAAAAAAAAATAATTTTCAAGCAAGGTGGATTTAAAAAAAGATCAATTCCTAGATTTGTAAAAAAGATATTTTTTCAAGGCGTGGTTTTAAAAAAAAAAATATTTTAATCAAGGCGTTGATTTTTTAAAAAAATATTTTTTTCAAATATTGAGCAAGGCGTTGATTTCTTAAAAAATATTTTTTTCAAATATTGAGCAAGGCGTTGATTTTTAAAAAAAATATTTTTTTTTCAAATATTGAGCAAGGCGTTAATATTTAAAAAAATATTTTTTTCGAATATTGAGCAAGGCGTTGATTTTTTAAAAAAATATTTTTTCAAATATTGGGCAAGGCGTTGATTTTTTAAAAAATATTTTTTTCAAATATTGGGCAAGGCGTTGATTTTTTTTAAATATTTGTTTTTCAAATATTGAGCAAGGCGTTGATTTTTCAAAAAAATATTTTTTTTTTCAAATATTGAGCAAGGCGTTAATTTTTTAATTTTTTTTTTCAAATATTGAGCAAGGCGTGGATTTTTAAAAAAATATTTTTTTCAAATATTGAGGAATGTGTTGATTTTTTAAAAAATATTTTTTTTTCAAATATTGAGCAAGGCGTTGATTGTTATACCCTACACAACTATGTTGTCAGGATATTATAGCTTTGTGCAGCCCCAAGAGTTTGTAACGCCGCGAAATATTGGTCCTAGACCCACCTTTATGTTTACCGATCGTCATATACCTTAGTCGATCTAGACATGTGTGTCCTTCCGTCCGTCTGTCCATTATAATTTGTAAACACGATACAGGCCACAGTTATGGACCAATCTTCACGAAATTTTGTAAAGGAAGGGTTCGGCACAATGAAGACCCCTATTGTTTTTGGTAAAGAGCGGTTAATATTTAGGGGATGAGATGGACCAAAAACATAATTTTTGTCTGATTTTCTGGTCGCTCCAGAGGCCACAATTATGGCCCAAACATCGCGAATTTGCGATGCCTGTTTTGATAAAGATCGGTCAATATTTAGCGGGTCAAATGGACTCTGACTTTTGTGTGAAAAATTACAAAATTTGTATTCTATAGGGTATAGATTTACCCCTGAAGGACATAGAGCCGAGAAGTTGATAGTAAATCCAAGATGAGTGGTTGTCCTTTAAATTAATACCAATTATATTGGCGTATGTAATCGGATGTGGGAATTAAACGTAAATATTTACAGGTGCTTACGTATTCCGATATTATGTTCCATGATGTTCCATGAGGTTCCAGTTATGGTCAAGGACAACGCCTATAATTTTCGGGGATGATCAGATAATAATATTGGGATGAAGTGACCCGAAAACTTAATTTTTAAGTGATTATTTATCCACTTTCGAGTCGAGCTTAATGATCTAAGTTTTTTGGAAAGCCAGGAGAAGAACCTACGTACCCACCATTATGCGACGCGTTTTGCCGTTGGTAAAGCGACCCATCAGGCATATCGGGCTATGTGGCTTCACCAAGGTCGTATGTGACATGTGCGAGTTCACCCTCTTACTATGAAAAAGCAACGAAAAAGAAAACCAATGCAAAATCGAAAGGGAAAATATTTTTGGTCCCAATTCATCTTCCACGAAGAAACATCCGACAACGGCATGAGGTTGATTAACTTTGCGGCAGCAAAAAACATGGTAGTTAGCAGCACCAGATTCAAGCATCTCGATATACACAAGGCCACCTGGATTTCTCCTGATCAAGTAACGAGAAATCAAATTGACCCTGTTGTGATAGACGGAAGGCATTCGTTCGTGATCGATACGAGGAGCGAATATCGATTCGGACCATTACCTTGTAGCATCCAAGTCTTAATGTAACAGCAAAGGTGCGATCTAATGTAACACGGAAACTCGACGTCGAAACCCTGTAAACACAACAGGTAGCAAAGGCCTACTCCGCTCAACTAACCCATCTGCTTGACGAAAGCACTTCTTGTTCCGATAATCGTATAGAAGCAGAATGGCAAAGAATTTCCCACTCCCTACAAACTGCAGCAAAACTAACACTTGGGTACCAAAAACCACCATCAAGGAACCCATGGTACGATCAGGAGTGTCGTAATGCTAGTGATGTGAAAAAAACGCAGCGTATAGGACTACCCTGCAGACAGTAGCAACACGTAATGCGATGGAGAATTATCGGGGGAAAAGGAGAGAGGAGAAACGTGTTTTCAGAAAAAAGAAGAAAGAACAAGAAAAACGTGATCTGAGCAAATCGAGATGTATAGGAGTCAGAATGAATTCCGAAAATTCTACCAACGGGTAAAACACCAAACCGTAGGCTTTGGTACTGGCACATCCTCCCGTAGAGATGAAGAAGGAAACCTGGTGACAGATACAGACAGCGTGCTGAGAATCTGGAAGGAGCATTTCGAAAAACTTCTGGTATCAAATAGTAGCGGTGAAGAGGATACTGCAGAATCAATAATAGATGACGGTATATAGCCAAGATGAGGTCAGAATAGTAATCAATCGGGTGAAGAATAATAAAGCAGCAGGTGCCGATGGTTTACAAGTCGGACTATTCAAGACTGGTGGTCAGATGTTGGTAAGGAGCATGCACCAGCTGATTAGTACAATTTGCCTAGAGGAATGCATGTCCAATGATTGAAATATCATCGTCCTGTGCCCCGTGCACAAGGGAGAAAAAATGATATGTGCTAACTATCGAAGAATAAGTCCAGAGCTCCGAAATGCTCGCTCGAATTCGAGTAAAGAGTGAAACTCGCTCGAATTCGAGCGGGAGTACTCTTGCGAGTAGAAAAAGTAAATGGAGTATACTCTATTTTTCTCTGCCACTCAAATAAGAGCGCAAGTGCTTCGCTCGTTTTCGAGTGGGAGTGAAATACGCTCGAAATCGAGCAGATTACACTCTTGCCGAGTACTCTTTTATTTATTTTTTTTGTTGTGATACCGTTGTTTTACTTGATGTTGTTTGTGTGCATTGTTTGTTTGTTTTGTGATGTTTGGTTTGCTGTACTGCTGGGAAAGCATGCATCAACAAGCTCGTTCTCTGCGTTCACTTTATGTAAGTCTGAAATAATGACAGCAAGACGAACCAGCCTCCAAATTGAAACCCTCGACAATATTTTTATACTAAAATTAAATAATGATCCACTTATGCATTCATGGGTTTTCTTTCAAACCAGCGCTTTTAATATTTTTGGAGAATACTTTTCCACATTTTTTAATGAATACCATTTTAAAAATTTGTATGGAGATGTTTATGCTTTTAAAAAAATATTGAATTAATTAAATCACACGGTTGAATTCATTTTATAAATTGAAATAAAAAACATATAAAAATCTTATATGGTATAAAATTTTTTTTGTATTTCACATTTTCAGTAAACAAAATAATCGATCTCCCCACAGCACACAAAAGATCAACATCAAAAAATGTTTGCTATTACACACACACACACAAATAACCAAACAACCAAATTTATTTATCCACTCGAATTCACTCTTAGAGTGAACTCTTACTCTATTTCGAACATTTTGACTCACACTCTTTTTCTTCATCAAGGAGTACTCGCGAGCACTCCCAAACAAAATAAAAGAGTGGAGAGTATACTCCCTAAAAAACTCGTACTCTTTACTTACTCCCACTCGGGAGTATTTTTCACTCGCGAATAAAATCGAGCAAATCGGAGCTCTGAATAAGTCTCCTTCCCATCGCATATAAAGTGCTATCCAGCGTGCTGTGTAAACGACTGAAGCCAATGGTCAATGACATTATTGGACCATACCAATGCGGCTTCAGACCTGGCAAGTACACCATTGACCAGATTTATACTCTACGCCAAATCCTGAGAAAAATCCACGAAAAACACATCGACACATTCCACTTATTCGTCTACTATAAAACCGCATTCGATAGTCATATCCGTTCTGAGGTGTTTAAAGTCATGTCTGCGTTTGGCATTCCTGCAAAATGAATTCGGCTATGCAGGATAACTTTAAGTGGTTAAAGTCGGAAAGTACCTCTCGAAGCCCTTTAATACCGAACGAGGATTCAGACAAGGTGACAGTTTGTCGTGTGATCTTTTTAACATCCTGCTGGAAAAGGTCATACGAGAGGCAAAGGTGAATATGGAAATGGCACTCTGTACACCAAACAATACATGTTACTCGCCTACGCCGATGACATCGACATAATGTGTCGAACGTTGCGAGCGGTAACAGCCACCTTTGAACAAATTGAGAAGGAGTCTGCCAAATGGCGAGAAAACCAAGCTGATGGTATCAACACGCAAGACGTCCAGTAGACTCGGACGAACTGTGGAACTTGAGAACTACAGCTTCGAGGTAGTCAAAGATTTTATGTACTTTGGTACCGCCATAAACAAAACGAATGACATCAGTTTTGATATTCGGAGAAGGATAGTGTTGACCAACACATGCTACTATGGTCTGAGTAAGCAACTCGAAAGCAAGACCACCAAACCCGCCAGACCAAACTCACACTCTACAAGACGCTGATACTACCCGTGCTATTATATGGATCCGAAGCATGGGTACTTACGCAAGCAGATGAGGCAGCTCTTGGAGTGTTTGAGAGAAAAATTCCCCGAAAGATCTGCTTTGACGGTGAATATCGCCGTCTCGGACATCGACATTGTTAGACGTATTGAGCTGCAGTGACTACGTTGGCTAGGTCATGTTGTGAGAATGGATGAAGATGCCCCAGCCCAAGCTGATGGTATCAATGCGCAATACGTCCAGTAGACTCGGACCAACTGTGGAACTTGAAAACTACAGCTTCGAGGTAGTCAAAGATTTTATATACCTTGGTACCGTCATAAATATAACGAATGACATCAGTTTTGAAATTCGGAGAAAGATAGTGTTGGCCAACAGATGCTACTATGTTCCGCGTGAGCAACTCAAAAGCAAGGCCACCTCCCGGCAGACAAAACTCACACTCTACAAGACGCTGATACTACCCGTGCTATTATATGGATCCGAAGCATGGGTACTTACGCAAGCAGATGAGGCAGCTCTTGGAGTGTTTGAGAGAAAAATTCTCCGAAAGATCTATGGGCCGATCTGCGTTGACGGTGAATATCGTCGTCTCGGACATCGACATTGTTAGACGTATTGAGCTGCAGCGACTACGTTGGCTAGGTCATGTTGTGAGAATAAATGAAGATGCCGTAGCCCAAAAGCCATATAAAAGTGTACCAGCTGATGGTTTACGCAGAAGGGGATAGCCACGAATAAGATGGAAATATAAAGTGGAAGACAATATTGCCGAATATGATCTTTCAAACTGGAAAAACTGTGCAAAAGACCGACGCGCCTGGAAATCTTTTTAAAGCTCGGCTCATGGGACGAAAGTTCTGTCACAAGCCAGCTAAGTATGTAAGTGAGGATTTTGTAAAGAATATTTGTTTGATTCCTGAATTAAAAAAAAAAAAATAGGGCGTGGATTAAAAAATATTTTTTTTCAATTCTTGGAGTTTTTAAAAATTCAATTCTTGGTGTTTTTAAATAAAAAAAATATTTTTTCTAAGCTTCAATGTAAAAAAATACATGTTTTCACTACCTGGATTTTTTAAAAAATATTTTTTCAAGTTGTGGATTATATAAAAAAAAATTTCAAGGTGTGGATTTTTTAAAAATTATTTTTCAGGAAGGCGTGGATTTTTTAAAAATTATTTTTCAGGAAGGCGTGGATTTTTTAAAAATTATTTTTCAGGAAGGCGTGGATTTTTTAAAAATTATTTTTCAGGAAGTGAAGTTAAAAAAATATAATTTCAAGATGTGGATGTAAACAAAATCAAGGCTTGGATTTAAAAAATGTTTTTTTATTTTTTTTATATCGTAAGTTACTTTCAAATTGATTAATGACATTACCTTCCTACCACCTGCCTGCCTGCCAGCCGTCATGGCTGTTAATCTCAAAACCGATAATATATTTGTTTTTTTTTTCTGATTAAACGATTTAAAAAAAATGTTATTTGATAATATCATTTAGTTAGGAAATTAAATATTACACTTATTTTGTAATTTATTTTGAAAATCATGGCATAAATTAGATTCAAGCCATTACAAATACAAAGTCAAATTAATATTTAATTTTGCCATGGCAAAAAATATTGAAATGAGCATCGTGATGTTTCAACTGGTATTTAAGGTAAGAGGCCCAGCACTGACAACGCCACCACCACCACTTCAGATACCACGACAGACTATTAAAATTAACAATTTTATTGATCTCGGACATAATTAATAATCATTCGAAATCAAACGAAAAAATAGACAATGTCCGCTTCAACAACAACAACAACAACGAAATATTTGTTTCTTATTTTTCAATTTCACAATTGACGACAATGCCTCCCTGCATCTGGTTCTGAATTGCCTTAGGAATATTTGTTTTTTTTTGTGTTCAAATCCAAAACTTTCGATTCGAGGTGGAGGGGAATAGTCAATCTCGTGTATGCATGAGTAGTGTTCGGAATGATGCAATTCTTAAACGTTATTGTGATTCGAAATTCCTGAACGGTTAATCCATGTTTTCGAATCACATTTTGAAAACATCTGTAAGTCATGAACTATTTCAGATGCTGTAGTCGGACCCACTAACAAAGATGTTAAGATATCAGTGTGTCACTTCGACATTCGCTGAGAATTCAATTTCCGTTAATAAGATAAATTGTGGTGTAATACGAAATCGATGTATTTGCGATCTCTGTGTTTTTTTTTGTTTATTAGAAATGCGGTTGAAAAGTAATTATTGGAATATTTTAATTATATTCGAGATCTAATTAATACAAAACAGCGGTAATGTCGTTTTTTATGGTCCTACAGGCATTGGTCGTGGAAGAAGGATCTGGTTTTCAATTTTTTTTTTTTTTTTTTTGAGTAAAAAAAATTTTAAATTTCAAAAATTTCAATAAATTGTTTTTTAAAGTGTTTTTAAGTAACTCAGAAGGCGTGGATTTTTTTAAATTATTTTTTTCATGTAGCCTTGAAGTACTTAGCTGGCTTCTGATAGAACTTTCGTTCCATAAGCCGAGCTTAAAAAAGATTTCCAGGCGCGTCGGTCTTTTGCGCAGTTTTCCCAATTTGAAAGACCATTTTCGGCAATGTTGTCTTTGACTTGATCTTTCCATCGTATTCTTGGCGTTCCCCATCTGCGTGAACCATCAGCTGGTTCGCTTTTATATGCCTTCTGGGCTGGGGCATCAACATCCATTCTCACAACATGACATTGGAGATTACCGTAAAATAATTCTCTCGAGTTCTGTCGGTAGTGGATTTTCCTGGTCTGATCATTAGTCACCAGCGTTGATATCGTTGCCTGACTGACTTTTGTAGGGGGGTCTGCTTGTCCATTTTCCAGATTTCGGGAACTATATTAATGTCTAGCCAACGTAGTCGCTGCAGCTCAATACGTCTAACAATGTCGATGTCCGAGAATAGCTGCTACAACGCATGGTTCATTCGACGGCGATATTCACCATCAACGCAGATTGGCCCATAGATCTATCGGAGAATTTTTCTCTCAAACACTCCAAAAGCTGCCTCACCTGCTTGCGCAAGTACCCATGCTTCAATTCCATATAACAGCACGGGTAGTATCAGCGTCCTGTAGAGTGTGACTTTTGTCTGCCTGGAGGTGGCCTTGCTTTTAAGTTGCTTACCCAGACCATAGTAGCATCTGTTGGCCATCACTATTCTTCTCCAAATTTCAAAACTGATTTCATTCGTTTTGTTTATGGCGGTACCAAGGTATATAAAATCTTTAACTACCTCGAAGCTGTAGTTCTCAAGTTCCACAGTTGGCCCTAGTCTACTGGACGTCTAGCTCGTTTATACCATTAGCTTGGTCTTCTCGTCGTTTACTGCCAGACCCTCTTTGGCAGACTCCTTCTAAATTTGTTCAAAGGTGGCTGTTACCGCTCTTAGTGTTCGACCCATTATGTCGATGTGATCGGCGTAGGCGAGTAACATGTGTTGTTTCGTGTACAGAGTGCCATTTCTGTTTACTTTTGCCTCTCGTATGACCTTTTCCAGCAGGATGTTAAAAAGGCGACACGACAAACTGCCACCTTGTCCGAATCCTCATTCGGTATTAAAGGGCTCCGAGAGGTCCTTTCCGACTTTAACTGTTGATCTTCTGCCAGTTAAAGTTATCCTGCATAGCCGAATTAATTTTGCAGGAATGCCAAACGCAGACAGGGCCTTAAACCCCTCTGAGCTCCGAGAGGTCCTTTCCAACGTTAACTGCTGATCTTCTGCCAGTTAAAGTTATCCTGCATAGCCGAATTAATTTTGCAGGAATGCCAAACGCAGACATGGCTTTAAACACCTCTGAACGAATAGGGCTGTCGAATGCGGCTTTATAGTCGACAAATAGGTGGAATGTGTCGATGTGTTTTTCGTGGGTTTTTTCCAGGATTTGGCGCAGAGTGAAAATCTGGTCAATGGTGGATTTGTCAGGTCTGAAGCCGCATTGGTATGATCCAATAATGTCATTGACCATTGGCTTCAGTCGTTCACACAATACGCTGGATAGCACTTTATATGCGATGGAAAGGAGACTTATTCCTTTATAGTTGGCACATATCGCCTTGTCGCATTTTTTTGTGCACGGGACACTGGACGCTGAGGTTCAAGTCGTTGGGCATGCATTCTTCTAGCCAAATTGTACCAATCAGCTGGTGCATGCTCCTTACCAGCATCTGACCACCAGCCTTGAATAGTTCGGCTTGTAACCCATCGGCACCTGCTGTTTTATTATTCTTTAGCCGTTTGATTGCTATTCTGACCTCATCTTGGCTAGGTGGTATACAATCTATACCGTCATATATTATTGGTTCTGGGGTATCTACTTCACTGCTACTATTTGATACTAGAAGTTTTTCAAAATGCTCCTTCCAGATCATCAGCACACTGTCTGTATCTGTCACCAGGCTTTCTTCTTTATCTCTACAGGAGGATGTGCCTGCACCAAAGCCTTCGGTTTGGTGTTTTACCCGTTGGTAGAATTTTCGGACTTCATTCTGACTCCTGTACATATCGATTTGCCCAGGCTCACGTTTTTCTTGCTCTTTCTTCTTTTTTTTTGAAAATACGTTTCTCCTCTCTCCCGATAGTTCTCCATCGCATTACGTGTTGCTACTGTCCGCAGGGTTGCCCTATACGCTGCGTTTTTCATATCAGTAGCATTACGACACTCCTGATCGTACCACGGATTTCTTGCTGGTGGTCGTTGGTACCCATGTTGCTTTTGCTGCAGTTTGTAGGGAGTGGACAATTCTCTGCCATTGTGCTTCTCTATATTTTTATCGGGACAAGATGTGCTTTCGTTAATCACTTAGGTAAGTTGAGCGGAGTAGGCCTCTGCTACCTGTTGTGTTTGCAGCTTTTCGACGTCGAGTTTCCGTGTTGTGTTAGATCGCACCATTGCTGCTACATTAAGACGGGTGCGTACCTTCACTGCCACAAGGTAATGGTCTGAATTGATATTCGCTTCTCGGATCGATGGAACGTCTAAAACACTGGTTGAGTGCCTTCCGTCTATCACAACATGATCGCTTTGATTTCTCGTTGTTCGATCGGGAGAAATTCAAATGGCCTTGTGTATATCGAGATGCTTGAATCTACCTACCATGTTATTTGCTGCCGCGAAGTCAATCAACCTTATGTCATTGTCGGATGTTTCTTCATGAAGACTGAATTTTCCGACGGTGGGGCCAAATATATTTTCCCTTCCGATTTTTGCATTAAAATCTCCTAGCAGAATTTTAATGTCATGGCCAGGGCAACGATCATATGCTATTTCTAGGCGTTCGTAAAAAAATGTATTTGGTCTGTACATCTTTATCTTCGGTCGGAGCATGGGCGCAAATGAGACTGACGTAGGAGAACTTCGCTTTTATACAGATTATAGCAATTCGCTCATCTACTGGAGTGAATCTGGAGAAGAGGTTTTTTATTCTCCTGTTAAGCATAAATCTGCAGCCATATTCATGTCTCGTTTCATGGCAGCTATAATACATGTTAAAGCCAATTAGAGCCGCTGCTTGGTATCTATCATCCCCGACGCCACCCAGTAATCCAGAAGACTTGGTTAAAAAAAAATTAAGAAAAAAAATTTTCAAGAAACCACAGCAAGGGGTAGATATTTTTAAAAATATCTTTTCTAGAAACCACAGCAAGGCGTAGATTTTTTAAAAAAATATTTTTTCAAGAAATCAGACCAATAGGCGTGGATTTTTTAAAGAAATTTTTTAAGACCAATAGGCGTGGATTTTTTAAAGAAATTTCTTAAGACCAATAGGCGTGGATTTTTTAAAGAAATTTCTTAAGACCAATAGGCGTGGATTTTTTAAAGAAATTTCTTAAGACCAATAGGCGTGGATTTTTTAAAGAAATTTCTTAAGACCAATAGGCGTGGATTTTTTAAAGAAATTTCTTAAGACCAATAGGCGTGGATTTTTTTTAAAGAAATTTCTTAAGACCAATAGGCGTGGATTTTTTAAAGAAATTTCTTTTTAAAAAATATTTTTTCAAGAAACCACAGCAATCTAAAAAAATCTAGAAGTAAGGTATGTATTTTAAAAAAAAAAATATTTTTTTCAAGGCGTGGATTTTTGATAGAATATATCTCAGTAAGTACCCACAAAACAGTAGCTATTTGACTATAGTTGGAGTCTACTGTATTATATACCATCCATCTAGCGGCGAATAGTAATAACATATTTGTATGCTGTCTCGGATATTTTTGCTCTGTTAGTGTTTAAATTTTCAAAGAGATGGCGCTTATGTGTTCAAAACAAATATGACATGCTCGAGAAATTTAAAAAAAAATAATTTTAAAAAATCCAAATATTTTTTTTAAATCCACGCCTTGCTGTGGATGTTTGAAAAAAATATTTTTTAAAAAATCCACGCCTTGCTGTGGATGTTTGAAAAAAATATTTTTTAAAAAATCCACGCCTTGCTGTGGATGTTTGAAAAAAATATTTTTTAAAAAATCCACGCCTTGCTGTGGATGTTTGAAAAAAAATATTTTTTAAAAAATCCACGCCTTGCTGTGGATGTTTGAAATTTTTTTTAAATCCACGCCTTGCTGTGGATGTTTGAAAAAATATTTTTTTAAAAATCCACGCCTTGCTGTGGATGTTTGAAAAAATATTTTTTTAAAAATCCACGCCTTGCTGTGGATGTTTGAAAAAATATTTTTTTTTAAATCCACGCCTTGCTGTGGATGTTTGAAAAAATATTTTTTAAAAAATCCACGCCTTGCTGTGGATGTTTGAAAAAAATATTTTTTTAAAAATCCACGCCTTGCTGTGGATGTTTGAAAAAATATTTTTTTTTAAATCCACGCCTTGCTGTGGATGTTTGAAAAAATATTTTTTTAAAAATCCACGCCTTGCTGTGGATGTTTGAAAAAATATTATTTTAAAAATCCACGCCTTGCTGTGGATGTTTAAAAAAATATTTTTTTTAAAAATCCACGCCTTGCTGTGGATGTTTGAAAAAATATTTTTTTAAAAATCCACGCCTTGCTGTGGATGTTTGAAAAAATATTTTTTTTAAAAATCCACGCCTTGCTGTGGATGTTTGAAAAAATATTTTTTTTAAAAATGCACGCCTTGCTGTGAATGTTTGAAAAAATATTTTTTTAAAAATCGACACCTTGCTGTGGATGTTTGAAAAAATATTTTTTTTAAAAATCCACGCCTTGTTGTGGATGTTTGATTTTTTTTTTTAAATCCACGCCTTGCTGTGGATGTTTGAAAAAAAAAACATTTTTTTTTTTAAATCCATGCCTTGTGGATGTTGAAAAATATATTTTTTTTAAATCCACATCTTCTGGATAACTTGAAAAATATTTTGTAAAAAAACCACCCCTTGTGGATTAGTTGAAAAAACATAGTTGATTTTTTTTTTAAATATATATTTTTTTAAATCCTTAGTTACTAGGAAAAATCTTAAAATGTCCTCTGCGAAAATATCCTGATTTAATTTCGTTTCTATTTCGTTTCCTCGAAATTTAATTTATTCAGCAGCTACCGACCTTGCCTATGACCTTCTCAATGCCAAAAAGTCGGACTAGGACGACGACAGATGTGACGAGAAAAGCAGCGAACAAACATCTTGGCCAGACATGTGCTTAGAAGGGCATAACAAATCTTGTCATGTGACAAAATCACAATTTTTTATTTTGAATAACAACAACAAAATCATATTTCTAAAAAGCCAACAACAACAATAGTCATCTGCTGAAATTTCCCAACGATAAAAAACGACACGTAAAAAAACTAGTCTTAGCATTTTCCCAATATGCAACACGAACTGCATGTTTCGATGTATTGTCCTGGCATTGGATTTCATTCTTTCTCTCTATTTTGTTGTTGTTCTTTGTTTTTTTTCCTTTATTCACAATTGGAAAATGCACATAAATCCTGACAACGATTAAGGGTGACATTGAAAAATCAACAAAAAAAGCTGCATTGTTGAGATTTGGGCAACAAAACCAATCAACCACCCGTTTCGAATGAAATGCAGGGGTTTCTGCTCGCCACCCTATCTTTCAATATCCATTGTCCTTTGCCATGGAGAAATGCAGCATTTGCAAGGGAGAAAGTGAACTGGCATTGTGCAACCCTTAATAAGGGTGAAGCCAATACCGAACACCCGATTGCATCTAACCACCTTTTGAAGGGGCCCAAAAGGGACAGTGGTTAAAAAAGGAACAATTCATACCAGTAAGGAAAGTATTACTACTTCGGACTGGGCCGACTATATTATACCCTTCACCACTTTGGGTTTATTCTACATATGTATCCTAACAGACGTCGCGTTTTTGTTGATATGTATCTGTATCTGAACCGATTTCAGAGAAACTTGCCAGAGACTATTTTATATTACTTCAGTACCTTGTGTCAATCGGCCTAACTATGGATCTTTTCACGAAGCTTAGTATAGGTGCTCCAATTACATAAAATCGGACGAAAATATATATAGGAGCTATATCTAAATCGGAACCGATTTTCACGAAACCAATCACACATTATTCTAGACTTAATTCAGTACGCTATCACAAATTTCGTGTACATCGAATGATTTTAGAGACTTTGGTGCACCAATTACCTAAAATCGGATTTATATATATATGGGAGCTATATCTAAATATAAACCGATTTTCATGAAATTTTGTACACATCATTCTAGACTTAATTCAGTACGCTATGCCAAAATTCGTGCACATCAAAAGATTTCTAGGGACTTAAGTGGACTATTTACCTAAAATCGGACGAAGATATATATGGGAGCTATATCTTAATCTCAACCGATTTTCACGAAACTTTGCACACATCATTCTAGACTTAATTCAGTACGCTATGCTAAATTTCGTGCAAATCTAAATATATATAGGGACTTTGATACACCATTTACCTTAAATTGGACGAAGATATATATGGGTGCTATACCAAAATCTGAACCGATTTTCACGAAACTTCGCACACATCATTCTAGACCTTATTCATTACGCTGTGCCAAATTTCGTGCACATCGAAAGATATATAGGGACTTCGGTACACCATTTGCCTTAAATCGGACGAAAATATATATGGGAGCTATATCTAAATCTGAACCGATTTTCATGAAACTAAGCACACATTATTCTAGACTTCATTCACTATACAAAATTTCGTGCAATTTGAAAGATATATATTCACTTTGGTGCACCATTTACATAAAATCGGACGAAAATATATATGGGAGTTATATCTAAATCTGAACCGATTTTCACGAAACTTGGCACATATCATTATAGACTCAGTTTAGTACCCTATGCCAAATTTCGTGCACATCGAGAGATATATAGGGACTTTGGTACACCATTTTCCTTAAATCGGACGAAAATATATATGGGAGCTATATCCAAATCTGAACCGATTTTGTCTAATTTCAATATGGTTCGTCCTTGGGCCAAATAAGTGACCTGTGCCAAATTTCACCCAATTCTGATCATAAATGCGACCTGTAATTTGTTTATAATTTAACATGGACAGGCGGACGGACGGACATGCAAAAATCGCCTTAGAAAGTGATTCTATTCTATATTCTCAAAAGGAACCATGGGTCTATCTCGAATATTTTTGCCTGTTACAAACATATGCACAAATACATAATACCGAGTACCACAGAGTGGTGAAGGGTATAAACATTGATTATTTCAACAAATATCTTTTAAAAATCCACGCCTTCAATTTTTTTTTAAAAATCCACGCCTTCAATTTTTTTTTAAAAATCCACACCTTCAATTTTTTTTTTAAATCCACGCCTTCAATTTTTTTTAAAAATCCACGCCTTCAATTTTTTTTTTAAAATCCACGCCTTCAATTTTTTTTTTAAAAATCCACGCCTTCAAAAAATATCTTTTAAAAATCCACGCCTTCAATTTTTTTTTAAATCCACGCCTTCAATTTTTTTTTAAATCCACGCCTTCAATTTTTTTTAAATCCACGCCTTCAAAAAATATCTTTTAAAAATCCACGCCTTCAATTTTTTTTTTAAAATCCACGCCTTCAAATTTTTTTTAAAAATCCACGCCTTCAATTTTTTTTAAATCCACGCTTTCAAAAAATATCTTTTAAAAAATCGACGCCTTCAATTTTTTTTTAAGATCCACGCCTTCAATTTTTTTAAGATCCACGCCTTCAAAAAATATCTTTTAAAAAATCCACGCCTTCAAAAAATATCTTTTAAAAAATCCACGCCTTCAATTTTTTTTTAAATCCACGACTTCATTTTTTTTTAAATCCACGCCTTCAAAAAATATCTTTTAAAAAATCCACGCCTTCAATTTTTTTTTAAATCCACGACTTCATTTTTTTTTAAATCCACGCCTTAAATTTTTTTTTTAAATCCATGCCTTCAATTTTTTTTTAAATCCACGCCTTCAAAAAATATCTTTTAAAAATCCACACCTTCATTTTTTTTTAAATCCACGCCTTCATTTTTTTTAATCCACGCCTTCATTTTTTTTTAAATCCACGCCTTCATTTTTTTTAAATCCACGCCTTCAAAAAATATCTTTTAAAAAATCCACGCCTTCAATTTTTTTTTAAATCCACGACTTCATTTTTTTTTAAATCCACGCCTTAAATTTTTTTTTTTTTAAATCCATGCCTTCAATTTTTTTTTAAATCCACACCTTCAATTTTTTTAAAAATCCACGCCTTCAAAAAATATTTTTTAAATCCATGCCTTCAATTTTTTTTAAAATCCACGCCTTCAATTTTTTTTAAAATCCACGCCTTCAATTTTTTTAAAAATCCACGCCTTGAAAAAATATTTTTTAAAAATCCACGCCTTCGGCTGTGTTTTTTAAAAATCCACGCCTTCAAAAAATATTTAAAAAAAAAAATATTTTTTAAAAATCCACGCCTTCAAAAAATATTTTTTAAAAATCCACGCCTTCAAAAAATATTTTTTAAAAAAACCACTCCTTCAAAAAATATCTTTTAAAAAAATCCACGTCTTCAAAAAATATTTTTTTAAAAAAAACACTCCTTCAAAAAATATTTTTTAAAAATTCACGCCTTCAAAAAATATTTTTTTAAAAAACCACTCCTTCAAAAAATATTTTTTTTAAAAACCACTCCTTGAAAAAATATTTTTAAAAAATTCACGCCTTGAAAAAATATGTTTTAAAAAATCCACGCCTTGAAAAAATATCCTTAAAAAAATCTACGCCTTCAAAAAATATATTTTAAAAAATCCACGCCTTGAAAATATATTTTTTAAAAAATCCACTCTTTAAAAAATATTTTTTTGTTAAATAATTTTCAAACTGTAACCACTGTGCATTGTAGAATACAAATCCTACTGTACCTAATCTGAATCAAACAAATGCACATTGCATCCATTTCCTATTCCATAACATCCCGTCAATGAAAAAAAATACCAAATACCACCCCTTAAAAATTTGTTTCGTTCGATAATAACGCAATTTCGATCATTGGAATAATGAATAATAACAACAACGACGACAACAACTAAAACAATGCGAACAAGGCGCCTTTTTCTGATCCAGGATCAATAGAAGTTGTTCGATTATCTGATAAAAAATACCGGTGTGTTTAGAGCGTGCCACCAGCCGCAGCAACGAACAGCTGTCGGATTTTCGAATATGACGTTTCTGGTTAACATTTCAAAAAACAAAAACACAAAAAAAAAAAACTACTGCAACATCAAATCCGGTATCCTGTGTTTTTCCGATCTAACTCCACTAACGAGTTGTTGGCAGTTAGTAAACGATGTATGTCTGTCTGTATGTCTGTCGCACGGTTGTTTGTTTGTGTATTTTTAAATACCTAACTGGTGGCTGATTATCTATCTCTAGCCCCGCCAACAATCGTTTGGGTATTAGAATGAAGGCGGTGCGGTACTGTACAGGGAAGGAGACCGCGCTCTTGGCCAAAGGGTTGTTTTCCCATCACCTTCAAAACAGAAAAAATGCAGTGGCGGCTGACTGGGCGATGAATGAATTCGAAAAAAAAGAAACCCCTTCTTTCCGTGTTATCCTGGTGTGAGATATGAACATGTGTACATACATGTGTTCGCCTGTGTGTATCTGCTACTTTATGATGATGTAATTTAATATCCCTCCTCTATCGTTCTTTCTCTGTTTTTTAATTCTTTCTTTATTTTTTTTTTATTGTCATTGTTGTTGTCATTGTAAACTTTCCCTTTTATTGAAAACGAAGCCCACAAATCCAGGAGTTTTATTTCTTTTTCATTCATTCGAAAAAATATGTCATTCCTTGGTGGCTTCTTTGATGGGCTTAATGATTGGGTGGTTAATTCCAGCGAAACAGCTGTTAGTCATTTCATAAAAAAATATTGAATTTTGATTTTGAAAATTTTGTGGAACGGGTCAAAATGTGTGTAATAATGACTCAAAATGATTAGTAATCCCATAGAAGAATAAAGGACAACTAAGTTCAGTTGGGACGTACGAAAAATTACGTTTTTTTGAAACTTCAAAAAATATTTTTTTTTAAATCCACGCCTTATGGAAACTTCAAAAAATAACTTTTAAAAACCAAGAATAGACACCGAATAGATATTCTCTAGACCTAAAATACCTTTAAAAAATATTATTAAGACCTGAAAGGACCGAAAATATATTCTATTGACCTATAAGACCCTAAGGATATATTCGTTAGATATGGATGAACCTGAATAAAAATTCTCTTTAGATCTGAAAACCCCTTAAAAATATTCGTTAGGTTTCAGGACCCTAAAAAATATTCGTAGACCTTAAAGAACCCAAAAAGATCTGAAAAACTTCCAAATGATATTTTTTAGACCTCAAAGACCCTGAATGACCCCAAAAAATATTCGTTAAACCTTGATGAACCTAAACAAAATATTCGTTATAAATGGAAGACCTTAAAAATTACCCTCAACAAAATATTCGTTACTAGCGGAGTGCCCGCTACTTCGTATCGTGAATACGAATATAATTTGTTGTACCATAGTTCTGAATTCCGCCTCTATTTCTACATCTGATATCAAGTTTATTACCATTTAGTACTCTTCCTACACATAAGCACTATTTTCCGAAATCTCTTTTTTAATTTTATTACACAGATTAAACAAATAGATCAGATTTTTAGCAAATACGTACAGGTTCCACATTTAGCTTCATTTAGCACTTTTCGAACACATTTTTAAGACTACCTCCATACCATCATCACCACCACTAAATTTAGTACCAGTTACTTCCAAAACCCCCTTGGTACTTTTTTCTAACTCTCCGTCAGTGACCCACATTCTAGATTTTAGGTATCCAGCTCTCTCCGTTACCCAAATCCAAATTTAGTGCATTTTCTATTCTATTTACTATTCGTACACATCGATTTGATTTTCCAAAGTTGTCGCAATAACTCAATACTACACTTTAACAATTATCGAAAATTCCAAACCTCTGGGTTCAACCAAATCCAAATTTAGTACCATTTAGTACTTTTCATACACCTAAGTAAGCATTTCTAAAATTACATCAATCCTACACTCTAACAGTAATCTTAATTCGACCAAAGTGCAAATAGTACCAAATTTAGTACTTTTCGTACTCATAAGTACAAATTTGCAAATGTACCTCAATCCTGCTTTCAAATAGTAATCGTAAGACTGGGTTTATACATGCAACTTTTGTAAGCAACTCTGCTGAGTTCTTAGAAGTGAGAGGTATAAAAAGTGACAAGGGAGAAGAAATTCAAAATAGAATCGAAGAGAGCAGCAGCAGAGTTGCTTAAAAAAACCAGACTATGTCCAAATTTATAAATTCCAGCTCTGTGTGTTCATTAAAAAAAAAAACAAATTATACCAGAGTTGGTACCATTCTGTACTTTTCGTACCCATATTCCAAACCTATCTCTATATTCCAAACCTGCTTTCAAATAGCAATCGTAAGTTCAAATTTAAGAATTTCAGCTCTGTCTGTTCTTCAAATTGTACCAGATTTGGTACCATTCTGTACATTTCCAACACTGCCACAGTAACCTAAGTGGCAACTTTCAGAATTCGAGTTCTAACCGTTCACTCAAGTCCAAATTGTACCAAATTTTGTGCTTTTCGTACCCAAGGGTACGAGTATTCAAATCTACCTCAGTCATGCACTTCTATAATAACCTTAAGTGCACATTTAAGGATCCCACCTCTATCCGTTCACCTACATCCAAATTGTATCAAATTTAGTATCATTTATTACTTTTCGTAGACGTTAGTACGAGTTTCTAAAACTTCTCAATTTCACACTCCAAAAATACTTTTAAAGACAAATTTCAGGATCCCTTATCCGTTCACATAGATCCAAATTGTACCATATTTAGCACTTTTCGTACTTATGAGTTCGAATTTCCAGCACTGTCTCAATTCTGTACGTTTTCCATCTCTATCCTTTTACTCAAATCTAAATTGTACTAAATTTAGTACCTTTTTGTACACATAATTGCGCATTTTTAAAACCAACTCCATGTCTCATCCCACAATCCAATCGTTAATTTTAATTCCAAATTTTATGATTCCCGCTCACACAAAAGGAATTGTATCCATACGTAATTCCAACACTACCTTAATTCTGTAATCTTTCATTCCAAATTTAAGTTTTCCCTCTCTATCCGTTCACTCAAATCTAAATTGTACCATTTAGTACACATATTACGAATTTTCAAAACTACCGACATATCTCAATCCTGCACTCGAACTGTTATATTAATTCAAAATTTTAGGATCTCAGCCCTATCCGTTTACACAAAAACAATTTGTAAATCATTTGGTACCAGTTAGTACTTTTTTCCTACACTTCAACAGTTATTTTATTTCGAAAATTCTGGTGTCCAGCTCTATCCGTTCATACATAATTAAGTTGTACCAAATATATTACCATTTTGTACACATAAGTACTATGCTTCTATATCTCAATTCTATATTCCAACAGCAATAATTATACGAAATTTTAGGTTTCCAGATCTCTCCGTTCACCCAAATCCGAATTGTACCAAATTTAGTACCGTTTAGTATTTTTTGTACACATAAATACGAATTTCCAAAGATGTCTCTATAGCTCAATCTTCGACAGTAATTTTAATTCCAAATTTCAGGTTATCAGTTCTATATTTTCAACAAAATCCAAATTGTACCAAATTTAGTACCATATAGAACTTTTCGTACCAGTAAGTACGAATTTCTTAAACTACCGCAATCCTACACTCCAACAATCATTTTAATTCTCAATGGAAGACTCCAGCTCTAGAAGTTCACCTAAATCCAACATGTACCAAATTTAGTACCATTTAGTACTTTTCGTACAAATAAGTACGATTTTTTTTTAAATTCTAATACAAAGGGTACGTTCGCCTAATACAAAGGGTATCATATTTGGTACATTTTAGTACTTTTCGTACCGTTCTAGTTCGAAATTCAAAAAACCCAGCCTTATCTCACGGCAACACACCAACAACAACCCACACTCAAAATTTCAAGCTTCTAGCTTCAGCCGTTTTGTCTGGGCGATGATCTGTCAGTCACTCACACACTTAACCCCAAGCTCTTTTATATATTAAGAAGATATGAGGAAGGTCCTAAAAATTATCCTCAAAAAACATTCTTTAAAAATCCACGCCCAGATTAGGACTTGCGAAAATATTCTTTAAAAAATCCACCCCTTGATTAGAACCCGAAAAAATCCACGCCTGAAAAAATATTCTTTAAATTTTTTTTTAAAAAATATTCTTTAAAAAATCCACACCTGAAAAAATATTCTTTAAAAAATGCATGCAGTGATATGGACCTGAAAAACATTCTTTAAAATAAAAACGACTTGATTAGGACCAGAAAAAATATTCTTTAAAAAATCCACGCCTTGCTTTGGTCCTGAAAAAAAATTCTTTAAAAAATCCACGCCTTGCTTTGGTCCTGAAAAAAAAAAATTCTTTAAAAAATCCACGCCTTGCTTTGGTCCTGAAAAAATATTCTTTCAAAAATCCACACCTTGCTTTGGTCCTGAAAAGATATTCTTTAAAAAATCCACGCCTTGCTTTGGCCCTGAAAAAATATTCTTTAAAAAATCCACGCCTTGCTTTGGTCCTGAAAAGATATTCTTTAAAAAATCCACGCCTTGCTTTGGCCCTGAAAAAATATTCTTTAAAAAATCCACGCCTTGCTTTGGTCCTGAAAAAATATTCTTTAAAAAATCCACGCCTTGCTTTGGTCCTGAAAAAAGTTTTTTTTTTAAATCCACGCCTTTGAAAATATATTTTTTAAAAATCCACGCATTGATCAATCTTAAAAAAAAAATATTTTTTTAAATCCACACATCATTTTTCAAAAAATATTTTTTAAAAAATCCACGCTTCGGTGAATTTTTGAAAAATAATATTGTTAAATCCATGTCTTGGTTAGGTCTTTAAAATATATATTTTTAACTTTCCCGCCTCTTTAGTTAGGACATGGGCTAGACTTTGAAAAACATTTTTTTTGAAATCCACGACTTGACTAGGCCCTAAATAAATATTCGTAAAATTTCCCCCTCCCTAATAACATTGATGAAAATAATTTAATTTTTTTTCAATACGACTTTGATTTGATTCATTTCTCATTTGTGTCAATTTGTAGCTGTCATTTGAATCGAAGTTTCATTTTTCGAGGGGTACCAGCAGATTTGATTACAAATCGATTTCCAAACAGGAGGTAGCCAGGCGGCCAGCCATCCAACAATGCAGCTGCCATGGCTCAAGTGCATCGAATTTTCAAAACAAAACAAAATTAAAAAAACAACAACAACAGTGTGGAAATAAATTTAAACATTTGTTCTACACCACCACCACCAGCAGCAACAACAACAATAACAACATGAAAATAATAAATAAATAATGCAATCGAAATTACCAAATCGGAATTTGTAAAAGATGTGGCGGCTGATAAGTTTCAGATGTTGGTTTTCATAATGTAAACGTTAATAAATTTTGACAATATTGCCTCACAAAAACAATAGCAACAACAACAACACCACCAACATATGGAGGCATAGATCACATTAACTTTTTTCCATGGAATTTGTTGTTGTAGCTGAACACCATTAGCAGCAGTTACTTGCATGCCCAATTTCTCCCCTCGGCTAAGCTTGAATAAAAGTTCGACAATCGAAACTGAAACCCCCCGAAATTGAATTAGAACGGCTGAATGAATTGAAAATCAAATTAACACCAATAATTCGATTTATGTTTGAATAAATATGAGCTGCTGTGGTTTCCAACCTCCTCCTCCTCCACCTCTCCACGATCATATTTGACCATTGAACTTTCGTGGTTGCCCCTATCGCTGGTTGTCAACCGAGATTGACAAACGACCAGCATAAAGCTCATTAAGTTCTAACATCTTGATTTTATTTCGAGGGGAGGAGGAGGAATATTCATTTTTTTATGGGTTATGGTTTTTTTTATTGATTATGAGTTCCGCTCGGCTGGGAGGTCTTTTGACAGTCAATTATGATCGAAATGTTTCATTTGTTTGAAAAACTGCTAATGGGATTTTGGGAAATATTTCTTGGATGTCGATTTTTAAAGAACATTCAGAATCCAGACGTGAATTTTTTAAAGAATCTGTTTTCAGGTCCAAAGCAAGTCGTGGATTTTTTAAGGAACATTTTCCCGGACCAAAATAAGGCGTGGATTCTTTAAAGAATATTTTTTTTAGGGCCAAAGCAAGGCGTGGATTTTTTAAAGAATATTTTTTCAGGACCAAAGCAAGGCGTGGATTCTTTAAAGAATATTTTTTCAGGTCCAAAGCAAGGCGTGGATTTTTTAAGGAATATTTTTCCCGGACCAAAGCAAGGCGTGGATTTTTTAAGGAATATTTTTCCCGGACCAAAGCAAGGCGTGGATTTTTTAAAGAATATTTTTTCAGGACCAAAGCAAGGCGTGGATTTTTTAAAGAATATTTTTTCAGGACCAAAGCAAGGCGTGGATTTTTTAAAGAATATTTTTTCAGGACCAAAGCAAGGCGTGGATTTTTTAAAGAATATTTTTTCAGGACCAAAGCAAGGCGTGGATTTTTTAAGGAACATTTTCCCCGGACAAAAGCAAGGCGTGGATTTTTTAAGGAATATTTTTCCTAAGGAATATTTTTCCAAAGCAAGGCGTGGATTTTTTAAAGAATATTTTTTCAGGTCCTATGGAATATTTTTCCCGGACCAAAGCAAGGCTTGGATTTTTTAAAGATTATTTCTTCAGGTCCTAAGGAATATTTTTCCTTTTTTTGAAGATTATTTCTTTAGGTCCTAAGGAATATTTTTCCTGGACCAAAGCAAGGTGTGGATTTTTTAAAGGTTATTTCTTCAGGTCCTAAGGAATATTTTTCCCAGACCAAAGCATTCAGGACATTTTTTTTTAATTTTCTAATATTCCCATTAATTTTTTAATATTCCCACTACACCTCCGGACACCCCCGAACACCCTGCAATGCCCTTCCCCCTCCTTACAATAATTAATGAAACCTGTAAACATAATAAAAAAAGTTGTCGTACCTAAGTAAATAAGGTTTCCGATGGACGCGCTTGACCGACTTCTTTCAGATGGATTTTTTTATTGTCTGCCTATCTGTCAGCCTGTCCGTCCGTCCATGTGTCAACATTTTTTTTGGTATGTTTCATTGTTTGTTGGGTGTTTGTTTGTGTGTGTGTGTCTTGTTTCCCGTAATTATCGATTAAAAAGTGTTTGTTTTTCGATTGTGTTTTTGTTTTTGTGGACCGAGAAGGACGAGCGCGAACGGGGGTGCAATGTAATTAACAAAGGAAAAAATAAAGGAGCGGGTGATTATTTATCACCGATTTTCACGCGTCCAACCGTACCAACATTTATTTGAATAGCTTCGTCGGCATTTGCTTGGAAAAATGTTCGAATGGAGTTTTGAGTGACAGATAGAATGACCGGCCGAACAACCGATCGTAACACCATTAGAATGGACAGACATTCATCATTTGTCATTTTTATTTTATTTATTTTTTTTTTTGGTGACTGACTGACACTTGACGAACTAGATGAAGAAGTGTCACAAACTGTCACTTGGCCATACGAAGTACTTAAATTTGCCACAAATGACCAGCGGGTTTTATGGTGACCGTGGGATCGGTGAAGGAGGGGGAGAAGGAAGACAAATGCATTTTTATGTTAGGTGTGTTTGTTGTTATTGGTGTTCCTTTTTTATTTGTTTATATATTAATGTGTTTGTGCGGTTTATTGCCGATGTTGTTAGTTTTTGTGTTAATGACCACTGTGCAATTATTTTTTAAGGTTATGTTTGCTTGCATGTTTTTTTTTGAGGTGTCAGTATTTTTTGGTAGTGTAGTTGCCATATTCATAACATTTTTGACCTAAGGAGCATTAAAAAAAAAAATTTAAAACCCGTAAGAAAAGTAGTAAAGTCGGACGGGGCCGACTATATGATACTCTTCACCCCTTTGGGTATATTCAACAGATGCATTCTAACAGATGTCGCATTTTTAAAGAACCAGTAAAATGGAATTGGATCCAACCGATACTACATTTTTCATTTGGTCAGATATAGAAGCTATATCTAAATCTGAACCGATTTTCAGGAAACTTAACACACATCTTTCTAGACCCAATTCATTACGCTGTGCCAAATGTCGTGCAAATCGAAAGAAATTTAGGGACTTTGGGGCACCATTTACCTTAAATCGGACGAAAATATTTATGGGAGCTATATCTAAATCTGAACCGATTTGCAGGAAATTTAACACACACAATTCTAGACCTAATTCATTACTCTGTGCCAAATGTCGTGCAAATCGAAAGAAATTTAGGGACTTTGGTGCACCATTTACATTAAATCGGACGAAAATATGTATGGAAGCTATATCTAAATCTGAATCGATTTTCAGGAAATTTAACATACATCATTCTAGACCCAATTCATTACGCTGTGCCAAATTTCGTGCAAATCGAAAGAAATTTAGGGACTTTGGTGCACCATTTACATTAAATCGGACGAAAATATATATGGGAGCTATATCTAAATCTGAACCGATATTAAGGAAATTTAACACACATCATTCTGGACCTAATTCAGTACTCTATGCCAAATTTCGTGCAAATCGAAAGATATATAGGGACTTTGGTGCACCATTTACATTAAATCGGACGAAAATATATATGGGAGCTATATCTAAATCTGAACCGATTTTCAGGAAATTTAACACACATCATTCTAGACCCAATTCATTACGCTCTGCCAAATTTCGTGCAAATCGAAAGATATATAGGGACTTTCGTGCACCATTTACATTAAATCGGACGAAAATATATATGGGAGCTATATCTAAATCTGAACCGATTTTCAGGAAATTTAACACACATCATTCTAGACCCAATTCATTACGCTGTGCCAAATTTCGTGCAAATTGAACGATATATAGGGACTTTGGTACACCATTTACATTAAATCGGACGAAAGTATATATGGGCGGTATATCTAAATCTGAACCGATTTTCAGGAAATTCAACACACATCATTCTAGACCCAATGCATTACGCTGTGCCAAATATCGTGCAAATCTAAAGATATAGAGGGACTTTGGTGCACCATTTACATTAAATCGGACGAAAATATATATGAGAGCTATATCTAAATCTGAACCGATATTAAGGAAATTTAACACACATCATTCTGCACCTAATTCAGTACTCTATGCCAAATTTCGTGCAAATCGAAAGATATATAGGGACTTTGGTGTACCATTTCCATTAAATCGACGAAAATATATATGGCAGCTATATCTAAATCTGAACCGATTTTCAGGGAATTTAACACACATCATTCTAAACCTAATTCATTACGTTGTACCAAATTTCGTGCAAATCGAGAGATATATAGGGACTTTGGTGCACCATTTACATTAAATCGGACGAAAATATATATATGGGAGCTATGTCTAAATCTAAACCGATTTTTGAAACCTCACGCCATGAGGGTTGCCTAAAAAATATTTTTTGTTTTAAAATCCACGCCAAGTTGTTTTTTTTTCTTTTTCAGAAAGTCCATAACATTGAAAATATGAAAACTTTTGGTCGGATTTTCTGGCCACACCTGGTGGCATGGGTGCCAAAATAGAAACGAAAAATTAGAGAACGAATTTGACATAATGCAGTGAGAGATAATTAACCGGAAATTGGTATTGGTACGACTTCGTGTTCTTTTTTTTTATTTTTTGTTGCATTTCATTTTGTTTACTTTTTTACGGGGGCATTCGTTTTGGTATTATTATTTGCCGATTAGAGTGCATCTAGCTGGCTGGACAGTCATAATGTCAGCCAGCCAGCCAGCTGTTGTTGTCCGGTTGTTGCTGCTGTTATTGTTGTAAAAAAAATAAACAAATGATTTGTATGTTTTCTATTCGGCACGGAAATAGAGAGAGGGAGAACCCTGTTCAGGTGGATGGATGGATGACGGAATGGCTGGTGGGAGAACACCACATCTGCATACAGTTGTTGTCGTCATCGTCATCGTTTGTGGGGAGTGATGGAAACATGGACATACTTCTTGCAAAAAAGGTGGTTGCAGCTGTGTGTGTGTGATGGTGTTAGTGGTGCGTGGTGGTGTTGGTGGTCGTGGTCGTGATGGTGTTTCTATACCTGTAGCCATTAGCATAAAAAATAATGTTTAGGGGGAAGTAAGTCCACTTGAATGTTACTGGCAAGTTGTGTTGTGGTGATTATGGATCCACTTGTCCAAGTTGCACCGACAAGTGGATAGATAGCCTGCAGGGTACACAGTAGGGAATTTGGGTTTTTATGATAGAAATTCTATAACAAAACATGAAGGGTTCATTGACAGCAATATTTTGAAAATGTTTACAGGTATTCATCCACGCTTTGAATTTATTTCTAAAATCCAATTTTTTTCAACTCCACGCCTTGAAAAACTAAATTTTTTTTTAATCCAGGCCTTGAATTTTTTTAATCCACGCCTTGATTTTTTTAAACCACGCCTTGAATAAATATCTTTTTTTTAATTCAGTCCTTGAAAAAATATTTTTTTTAACCCTTGCCTTGAAACTGTATATGACCGCTGCCCTGGCCATGACATTAAAATTCTGCTAGGAGATTTTAATGCAAAAATCGGTGGGGAAAATATTTTTGGTCCCACCGTCGGAAAATTCAGCCTCCATGAAGAAACACCCGACTACGGCATGAAACACCAGATTGACTTCGCGGCAGCAAAAAAAAAATGGTAGTTAGCAGCACCAGATTCAAGCATCTCGATATACACAAGGTCACCTGGATTTCTCCAGATCAAGCAACGAGAAATCAAATTGGCCATGTTGTGATAGACGGAAGGCATTCGTCCAGTGTTTTAGACGTCCGCATCGATACGAGTAGCAAATATCGATTCGGACCATTACCTTGTGGCAGCCAAGATTCGCACCCGTCTTAATATAGAAGCAAAGGTGCGATCTAACACAACACGGAAACTCCATGTCGAAAAGCTGCAAACACAACAGGTGGCAGAGGCCTACTCCCTTACCCACCTGCTTGACGAAAGCACTTCTTGTCCCGATTATAGTATAGAAGCACAATGACAAAGAATTGCCCACTCCCTACAAACTGCAGCAAAAGCAACACTTGGGGTACCAAAAACCACAATCAAGAAACCTATGGT